>NC_034611.1:37543033-37545998 GCF_900095145.1 Mus pahari
AACACCCCTCCTGGGCAGGAGAGGCGCAGGACGATCTGGTCCAGCTGCGGGTCCTCATAGCTTCTTCTTGATACCATGTCAGGCACTGGAATTGAAAACCACCTTCCAGTACAGCTGCTGCTAAATTTTTTTCAGTCTAGTCTACTTTTTGTAGGCCATGTATTTAAAAAATCTCTCATATAGGGTAAATAAATTCCATAAGTTATTATTGATCCTTCACTTTATCTCTTGTCTCTCAAGGCTTTGTATTATCAAAGCTAATTTTCCATGTTGTATAGATCTTGTTTAAACCTTTTCTACTGTGATACTCAGAAAAGACTGGGCACCATGGAAATTTTGGTGGTTATCCCATGGTTCTGGCATCTCCAACACAATAGGATTTTTCACTGCAGCTAGACTTTATCAATAGCCATTAAGAAGTTGCCTTTAGGGGTCACCTAGGTTGCGGAGTCGGCAGGCACCCCCATGGTCCCTAGAGGACTGCTTACAGGATCTTAGGATCACTGGTGAGTGGAACACAACATCTGTTCCAATCTAATAACTCGGGACCTGAGACAGAAGTACAGAAGCGGAGAACTGGCCTGACCGGGGGCACAAGTCCCTTCCTGTCAGTGCCAGCACCAGGTCACCTTGGGCACAGAGTGGGCAGACACCTCCACAGTCCCCAGAGAACTCTCCATGTGATCTTAGGATCACTAGTGAGTGGAACACAATATTCCAATCCAATTGTGAAGGGCCTGTGACAGCAGGAACAAGGACACCAGAGCCCTTCCTGACCAGAGGCTCGAGAGTCCTTTTGATCAGTTCTGGTTTACCTTGGTTTCTAACAGACCAGACAGATCCATGGTCCTCAAAGGAGAAACCACTTCCAGGCACTGTAACACTCCTAGGATCTTAGGACAACAGGATCCCAGGATAACAGGAGCTGGGTCACACCAGTATTTTAGGGTCTCAGAGGAGATTGACTGCCAAGAACTCTGACACACCCAGAATCTCAGGTTCACAGGAGCCCACAATCAAAGGATTACAGAAAAAGCTGGAGACTGAGGAGTCCTAAAACAACTGGGGTTATAGGAAGGACAGGCTCCAATCAGATATATTGAGGGCAGCAAGCACTTGAGATAATCAGACGGCAGGAGGCAAGCGTAAGAATAAAAGCAACAGAAACCAAGTTTACTTGGCATCATCAGAACCAAACTCTCACACCAAAGCAAGTCCTGGATACACCATCACACCAGAAAAGCAAGACATGGATCTAAAGTCACTTTTACTGATGTTGATGGTGGATGTTAAGAAGGAAATACAGGAAAACTCAAGTAAACAGCTATAAGCCTTAAAAGTCGAAACACAAAAATCCCTTAGAAAATTACAGGAAAACACTATCAAACAGGTGATGGAATTGAACAAAACCATCCAGGATCTAAAAATGGAAGTAGAAACAATAAAGAAAACCCAAAGGGATACAACTCTGGAGATAGAAACCCTAGGGAAGAAATCAGGAACCATAGATGCGAGCATCAGAAACGGAAAACAAGAGATGGAAGAGAGAATCTCAGGTACAGAAGATTCAATGGGAACATTGAACACAACAATCAAAGAAAATGCAAAATGCAAAAAAGATCCTAACTCAAAACATCCAGGAAATCCAGGACACTATGAGAAGACCAAAACTATGGATAATAAGAGTAGATGAGAATGAAGATTATCAACTTAAAGGGCCAGCAAATATCTACAACAAAATTATAGGAGAAAAATTCCTATACCTAAAGAAAGAGATGTCCATGAACATTCAAGAAGCCTACAGAACTCCAAAAAGACTGGACCAGAAAAGAAATTCCTTCTGACACATAAGACAGAATATTAAAAGCAGTAAAGGAAAAAGGTCAAGTAACATATAAAGGCAGGCCAATTAGAATTCCTCCAGATTTCTCACCAGAGACTATGAAAGCCAGAAGATCCTGGACAGATGTGATACAGACCCTAAGGGAACACAAATGCCAGCACAGGCTAAGATACCCAGCAAAACACTCAATTACCATAGATGGAGAAAATAAAGTATTCCATGACAAAACCAAATTCACACAATATCTTTCTACAAATCCAGCACTTCAAAAGATAATGAAGGGAAAACTCCAACACAAGGAGGGAAGTGATGACCTAGAAAAGCAAGAAAGTAATCCTTCATCAAACCTAAAAGAAGACAGATACAAGAACAGAATCCCAAATCTAACAACAAAAATAACAGGAAGCAACAATTACTTTTCTTTAATATGTCTTAATATCAATGGACTCAATTCCCCAGTAAAAAGACATAGACTAACAGAATGGCTACACAAACAAGACCCAATATTTTGCTGCTTACAGGAAACCCATCTCAGGGAAAAAAGATAGACACTAACTCAGAGTGAAAGGGTGGAAAACAATTTACCAAGCAAACATTCTGAAGAAACAAGCTGGAGTATCCATTATAATATTGAATAAAATTGACTTCCAACCCAAAGATATCAAAAAAGACAAGGAGGGACACTTCATACTCATCAGAGGTAAAATTTTCCAAGATGGTTTCTCAATTCTGAATATCTATGCTCCAAATGCAAGGGCAGTCATATAATTAAAGAAACTTTAGTAAAGCTCAAAGTACACATTGTACCTCACACAATAATAGTGGGAGACTTCAGCACCCCACTTTCATCAATGGACAGATCCTGGAAACAGAAACTAAACAGAGACACATGGACACTAACAGAAGTTATGAAACAAATGGATTTAACAGATATCTACAGAATATTTTATNCTAAAACAAAAGGATATACCTTCTCAGCACCTCATGGTACCTTCTTCAAAATTGACCATATAATTAGTCACAAACCAGGTCTCAACAGATGCAAAAATATTGAAATTTTTCCATACATCCTATCAGATCACCACGGACTAAGGCTGATCTTCAATAACAACATAAATAATA
>NC_034611.1:37547319-37556482 GCF_900095145.1 Mus pahari
TCTCCCTACCAATTCAATATAGTACTTGAAGTCCTAACCAGAGCAATTAGACAACAAAATGAGATCAAGGATATACAAATTGTAAATGAAGAAATCAAAATATCACTATTTGCAGATGATATGACAATATATATATATATATATAAGTGACCCTAAAATTCCCACCCGAGAACTCCTAAACCTGATAAACAACTTTAGTGCAGCAGCTGGATATAAAATTAACTCAAACAAATCAGTGACCTTTCTCTACATAAAGGATAAACAAGATTAGGGAAACAACACCCTTCACAGTAGTCACAAATAACATAAAATATCTTGGTGTGACTCTAACTAAGGAAGTGAAAGATCTGTAAGACAAGAACTTCAAGTCTCTAAAGAAAGATATCAAGAAGATCTCAGAAGATGGAAAGAACTCCCATGCTCATGGATTGGCAGGATCAACATAGTAAAAATGGCTATCTTGACAAAAGCAATCTATAGATTCAATGCAATCCCTATCAAAATTCCAACTCAATTCTTCAATGAATTAGAAAGGGCAATTTGCAAATTCATCTGGAATAACCAAAAAACTAGGAGAGCAAAAGCTCTTCTCAATGATAAAAGAATCTCTGGGGGAATCACCATGCCTGACCTAAAGCTGTACTACACAGCAATTGTGATAAACTGCATGGTACAGGTATAGCGACAAAGAGGTAGACCAATGGAATAGAATTGAAGACCCAGAAATGAACCCACATACCTATGGTCACTTGATCTTTGACAAGGGACCACCCAGTGGAAAAAAAGATGGCATTTTCAGCAAATGGTGCTGGTACAACTGGCAGTTATCATGTAGAAGAATTCAAATCGATCCATTCTTATCTCCTTGTACAAAGCTCAAGTCTAATTGGATCAAAGAACTCCACATAAAACCAGAAACACTGAAACTTATAGAGGAGAAAGTGTGGAAAAGCCTCGAAATATGGGCACAGGGGAAAAATTCCTGAATGTAATATTCCTGAATATAACAGCAATGGCTTGTGCTGTAAAATTGAGAATTGACAAATAGGACCTCATAAAATTTCAAAGCTTCGGTAAGTCAAAAGACACTCTCAGTAAGACAAAAAGGCCACCAACAGATTGGGAAAGGATCTTCACCAATCCTAAATCAGATAGGGGACTAATATCCAATATATATAAAGAACTCAAGAAGATAGATGCCAGAAAAACTAAATAACCCCATTAGAAATGGGGCACAGAGCTAAACAAAGAATTCTCAACTGGGGAATATTGAATGGCTGAGAAGCACCTCAAAAAATGTGCAACATCCTTAATCATCAGGGAAATGCAAATCAAAACAACCCTGAGATTCCACCTCACACCAGTCAGAATGGCTAAGTTCAAAAATTCAGGTGACAGCAGATGCTGACGAGGATGTGGAGAAAGAGGAACACTCCTTCATTGTTGGTGGGATTGCAAGCTTGTACAACTACTCTGGAAATCAGTCTGGTAGTTCCTCAGAAAATTGGACATAGTACTATGGGAGGATCAAGCAATACCTCTCCTGGGCATATATCCAGAAGATGTTCCAACTGGTAATAAGAACACATGCTCCACTATGTTCATAGCAGCCTTATTTATAATAGCCAGAAGCTGGAAAACCCAGATGTCCCTCAATAGAGGAATGGATACAGAAAATGTGGTACATTTACACAATGGAATACTACTCAGTTATTAAAAAGAATGAATTTATGAAATTCCTAGGCAAATGGATGGATCTGGAGGGTATCATCCTGAGTGAGGTAACCCAATCATAAAAGAACTCACATGATATGCACTCACTGATAAGGAGATATTAGCCCAGAAACTTAGAATACCCAAGATACAATTTGTAAAACAGATGAAATGCAAGAAGAACAAAGACCAAAATGTGGACACTTTGCCCCTTCTTATAATGGGAACAAAATACCCATGGAAGGAGTTACAGAGAGAAAATGTGGAGCTGAATTGAAAGGATGGACCATCCAGAAACTTCCCCACCTGGTGATCCATCCCATAATCAGCCACCAAATGCAGACACTATTGCATACACCAGCAAGCTTTTGCTGAAAGGACCCCGATATAGTTGTCTCTTGTGAGGCTATGCCAGTACCTGGCAAACACAGAAGTAGATGCTCANAGTCAGCTATTGGATGAAACACAGGGCCCACAATGGAGGAGCTAGAGAACGTACCTAAGGAGCAGGGGGGTCTGCAACCCTATAGGTGGTACAACAATATGAACTAACCAGTAACCCCAGAACTCATGTCTCTAGCTGCATATGTAGTAGAAGATGGCCTAGTCAACCATCATTGGGAAGAGAGGACCCTTGGTCTTACACACTTTATATGCTCTAGTACAGGGCAACACCAGTGCCAAGAAGTGGGAGTGGGCCTGTAGGGAACCCGGGGGTGGTATAGGGGAATTTTGGGATAGCATTTGAAATGTAAATAAAGTAAATACCTAATAAAAAATTGGAAAAAAAATAAGTTCCATTTATGATGCCAAGCTCAACCTTTTTACATAATTCCTTCAATCCCAGGCTGTCCTCTGCTGAAGCTACCAAGTTCTGCTGCTTGCTAGAGCTAGTACATGGCCCCATGTTCTATATCTTTCCTGGACCTTGCTCTGTAAACTGACCTTGTCCTTGTCTCCTAGAATTAAAGACATGAACTACTATGCCTGGGCTACTATGCCTCAAGACTTGATTAAAAATAATAATAATAAAAAATAATAATAAAAAAACTGCATTTTTTATTCTCAATATCTTGATCACAGGTGTACCCTCCATTTCTGAATTGTAGTTCTTTCCATATTAAAAGTATGACTAAAAACAATAACCAATTTATAATAATGCCTAATATACCCATCCCCTGTACAACTGCAAAAGCATAAATAGTAAGTTTAGCTCAGTAGGATCTTGCCTTGACCTTGCACTTTTTCAATCTGATTATTGCCTTGAATACAAGATTTAGCTGCATTCTATTTCTTGGTACCCTTTAATACTTAACTCATATATTTTGTAATTTTCCTTTCTAAGCTTGCTATGCTTGATCAAAATGTTCTTCATGAGAGTCAACCAAAGGACCAAGTCTATGCTGGGCTTTTGTGAGACTCCCTTGGCCAATGCAATTAATTTGAATCTCTTTTCCCTAGTCTCAGATTCTTCAGCCAAGGGCAAAAAGTATCCCTATTGTTCACCAAAATGTTATAAGAACAGTTTCTAGGCTACATACTAAATTACTTCTCTGAAACTGCTTGAGGTACCACCAGATTTCCAGAGTCCAAATCATCCTCAGCACCACCATCATTCATAGTGCAATAAGAATGGCCATTAAACCCCTCTTAAAGCATTCCACTGCTTTCCAAAGTCACAGGATCCACATTCCTCCAAACAAAAGCATGGCCAGTCCTATCACAGTAATCCCCAGACCCTGGCATCATCTTCTGTCTTAAGGTTTTCATTGTTCTGAGGAGTCACCAGGATGAAAGAAACTATTATAAAGGCAAACATTTAGTTGGAGCTGGTTTACAGATTTAGAGGTTTAGTCCATGATAATCATAGAAGGAAGCCTGGCAGCATGCATGTAGACATGGTGCTATAGAAGAAGCTGAGAGTTCTGCATCCTGAACCTAAGGCAACCAGGAGACACTAGCATCCACAGACAGCTAGGAGGAACTTCTCTTCCTTCTATGGATGAGGCTTGAGCATAGGGGGAACCTCCAAAATCTACCCTCACAGAGTCACACTTCCTCCAACAAGACCATACCTTCTCTATATAGGCTAGGCATATTAAACCCTTACACTGTCTTCATCTTTAAATTCCGTCTAAGCTCACAAGTCTATATCCCATGGCCTAGTTTCCTCACAAACCATTTCCTAGAAGTCCTGGTTGTTTACCACATAGTCCTATATGTAGGGTGGCCTTAGTGTTCTTATGTCCTAAATGATATGGCTTCTGGCTTTCCCAGAGTAGGTAAGAAAATGGTAAGGAGGAAAGCACAATAACCTATAAATGAGTCATAGAAGTCAGCCTCCATCTCTTGCATCCTATTCTATCAGCTAAAGTATGGGCAAGTCATTGGCTCCAAGCTACTCTTCAAGAAGAATTAGGCTACACCTTTTGAATAGGTGATTACTAAGCATATGAGTACATACTTAAAGCATTCCAATAAGTGTTTCTGTTATATATTAGTATGCTGAACAGGTGAAAACAATACCCACATAACAGGAAAATGCACAACAAATTAAATTTCAGAGAGTTGCAGTATTTTTTTATTCTCACCTTCAAATGGTAATAGTGTTTTAGAATGCAAAAGCATGTGGATTAGATATGTTTCAGTCCTGTTCTATAAATAGTTACATACACTTATTGATTTATTCATTTGCTCATTAAAAAATGTACGTGCAAGAACAAACAGGAAATGTTATCTTTATTTAAAAACTAATTTGAAAGTCCTTTAGAGTTCCAGAAAATGATAGTAAAGGCTAACACAACTTTAGCAAAATACATTAGTATGATAAGAGCTGCTTTTTTAAAAAAGTCTTGCTGTTATCATACATAAAAATATTTTGAAAAAAAAGGCTAAAGATGGAAAATTGATTAGGAAATAGTAAAATAATTAGATGATGGACTATGAGAATTTAAACACATCATGAACATTACAGATGATGAAAAATTAAAATGGATTTAAAATACATGTTGAAGAAAAGTGGAACAAGTGTCTCTCCCTGAAGGAGGCTGTGCACTGTTTTCTCCTGAGTGCGTCTTGAGAAGAACACACTCTTCAATTTCACAGTTGCAGAAACTTCTACACTGATAAAAGGAAGACAAGTTATATCCACATGTGTACCCCAGGATTCAGCTGAGTCATGGCCTCTCCTGGAAATGCACAGCCATACCAATGGTTTGGTCAATGTGGAAAATAAGAGGGTGTGGTCCTCTCTTATAATTAGAGCATTCATACTTCTTATAATGTGTGATAACAACCAAACCCAGACATGATTATGGATGCCAACAAGAACTAGCTGACAGGATCCTGATATAGCTGTCTCTTGAGAGGCTCTGCCCATGCCTGATAAATACAGAATTGTAAGCTCACAGGCATTGGATGGAGCAAAGGGTCACCAATGAAGGAGCTAGAGAAAGTACCCAAGGAGCTGAAGGGGTTTGCCGTCCCATAGGAAGAACAACAATATGAACTAACCAGTACCCCCCAGAGTTCCCTAGGACTAAACCACCAATCAAAGAAAATACATGGTGGAACTCATGGCTCCGGCTGCATATGTAGCAGAGGATGGCCTAGTCGGTCATCAGTGGGAGGAGAGGCCCTTGGTCCTGTGAAGGTTCTATGCTCCAGTATAGGGGAATGCTAGGGCCAGGATGTGAGAGTGTGTAGGGTAAATGGGGAGGGGACAGGGCATAGGGGTTTTGGGGGGGGGCGAAACCAGGAAATGCAATAACATTTGAAATGTAAATAAAGAAAATATCTAATAAAAAGTATTTCATAAAAAACGAAAAAAAATGCGATTTTTGAACAAACTTTCTGAAGTACCAGTGATATCAAAACATTAACTACAATTTCTGTTGGCTTGAGTGGTTCATTAACAGTTTCTAGTTTATATTTTCTAGAATATAAAAAGGTACATTTGCAATGCACTGAATGGCAAAATAAATAAATAAATAAACAAATATTTTTAAAAACATTTTAAAAAGAACCACAATATATACAGAGAATGTGCAGAAAAGAATTTTGGAGCTCAACACATTTACATTCTTCTTTTGTCCTGATTCTACCTCACTTTCTGACATCTGTTTTGTGAAGGTTTCTAAATCACAACTTCTTTGAACTGGCTCAAAGACTGAAAGGATCAAAAAAAAGTAATTTATATAAATACTAGGGACAGTGCCTGACCCTTGGTAAGGCTCTAATAAATATGTATGATTAACTAGATCCTTCGGATAATATTATTAAAAATGGTATGATTAAATAGACCAAGCTAAGTTGATTACAAAGATATTTTAAATATTTGGAATTAAAGGTTTAAAAGATTGATGTTTTGCTTTATTTACATATTAAAGTAAGAGCTCCCTGAGATCAAGATACTGAGAGTTTTTGTTAGGGCATAGCAAAAATCCTGCCAATTGTGTTTTACTCTAGTGAATTTCAGAAAGTAGAGCTACATTAGCAAAAGACAAGGATACTTGAATACACAAGTGTTTTATGGTCTTAAAAAAAAAAAGCAAAATATCACTATTGACTATAATTGCCAGATTACCTTTATAAAAATATGAAAAACATTTTTCTCTGTAAAGAATAATACCAGGATGAAACTGTAGGCTGGTGCTAGAATGTATTCCTAGCTGTGTGAGACTCCAGGTTCAATTCAAAATTAATAATTATTATTAATATAAAATGATGTCATATTCAATATTTTTTAAAGATTATAAATCCATATATCTCCAAAGCAAAAATAGAGATACTTTTTAAAGTTTTTAAATTTTTCACCAACTAAATCATTTTGGAGTATACAGTGTATTAGGTCAGAATGTTAAACAGTTTCAAAAGTAGTTATATGATAACATTATCTTTAAATGTCAAATTGATTAAAATAATCAAGTAAATGCTTCATATATTACCAAAAATAGAACAAAAAAAAATCATGCAGAATGTGAATAACATTCATTATATATACTTAATGAAACATATTTTAACTTACATTACATTACTTTTATATAAAAAATTATTAAAACTTCCGATATTAACAGAAGGTTAGCTATATCACTTGCTTCTTAGCATATATTTCTAACAAGAGCTGGGGAAATGTTTGCGGGTAAAGCACGTACTGAATAAGGACTGGTGTTCAAACCTCAAGACTATCTAAACTTATTAGGGTAGTATAGCTTTTATCCCAGTGCTCCTCTAAGAAGATGGAAGGTAGGTACAGGACAGGTGCTAAAAGTTCATGGATAACCTAGTCTGGCAGATAGAGCAATGAAAGGACTGCAGGAGCTGAAGGTGTTTGCAACCCCATAAGAAGAACAACAATATCAACCAACCAGACATTCCAGAGCTCCCAGAGACTAAATCACCAACCAAAGAGGGGACCCATGGCTCCATCCACATATGTAACAGAGGATAGCCTTGTCAGGCATCAATCGGAAGAGAGGCCCTTGTTCCTGGGAAAGCTTGATGCTCCAATGTAGAGGAATGCAAGGGGTGGGAGGCTTCAGTGGATGGGTAGGTGTGGGAGTGTGGGGCAATGGGCTATGCATAGACAGTATGGTCTCCAGTCCAGCTGAGGTCTTGAAGCCCGGTGGGACCTGGAGGGTGCCAATTTCCATCTACATGGGACAGTAGGCATTTGGTCATGGATCCTGGACCCCTGGCTCCTGTTGAAGTTACTGCCCCCACAGCCCCCACAGGAGAGGCTCATGGCTATTAGTCATGTAGACAATGTCCCAAGCTTCTGGCCTTCTGGCTAGACTCCTCCCCATAGTTACCTAGCAACAGCAAGATAACAAGCCCACTATAAGAGGGGCTGCTTGGCCTCCTCCTCACTCTAAGCTTTTATGTTTCTTATTCTCTTTCTCTCTTTCTCTCTTTCCCTTCTCCCCTCTCTCTTTACATGGCCATCCATGGCTGGTCTCTCTCTCTCTTCTATCTTTTCTCTTTCCCCCTGCCTTTCTACAATAAAGCTCTAAAACCATAGACTGTCTCTGATGAACAAGGCCCGCCATGCTTAGATGATGGGATAGGCTTTCTTCTAAAAAGCCACTTCTAACCTCCAGTGAAAAGGCCTTCCTGTGCTCCAGCCACAGACTGGACTAAACCCTCTCGCCTGTGTGGGAACCACCCAGCGTCCCTCTTTTCCCCTACCCTCTCTTCCCTTATCTCTGGGCCGGATTGCACCCTGAGGCCCCTATTCTGTTCTCAGCTCCTCTGCTGTATCCAGCTTGGGATGCTGGAGACTGAGAACCTGGTAGCTGGGACTGCCCCTTGTCCACTCCCCACGCCCCCCACCCAGCCTTGTGGGGTCAGTGGCTTCACACAGCCAGATGCCCACCTGGGGCCTCATGGAAAGCATCCAGCAGTCCTCCTGCATCTGCCTGCCCAGAGCTCCAAAACTCTGGCAGGACACAGGCACTCTCTCTTAGTCCCCTCTTCCCTCACACCCACAGCCCCTCAGGGGAGCTCCCTCATAGAAGCAGGGGAGGGGGATGGGATAGCACATTTCTGGAGGGGAAACTGGGAAAGAGGATATCATTTGAAATGTAAATAAATAAAATATCCAATTATAGAAAAGGAAAAAATTAGACCCTATTTTGTACAACATAAAAGGTGAAAATGAATTTCCTAAATTGTTATGTGATCTCCAAAAAGTGTCATTCATATGCCCACATTCACAAAACAATAAAAATAATAACATAACTATCCAATTATTCTTTTAATTTATTATTGCTTTAAAAAAACTCGTTCTTACATCAATAATTTCTCGCAATAATGTTTAAGATGCTTCATTTAAACACAAATCTACCACACACACACACATTTTTTTTTTCTTCAAGACTTGGTTTCTTTGCATGGCTTTGGCTCATCTGGAACTCACTCTACACCAGGCTGACCTTGAACTCAAGTACCTGCCAGGTCCTGACTCCCAAGTGCTGGCATGAAAGGTGTACTAAAACACTATTATATTTTATGAACACCAAATAAAACACTACAATCTAATTGACTATAATTGTTTCTCAATTTAGATGTGAAAAAGAGAGCAACCATCACATTTCAGAAATCATAGTAGCTCTTAGCTGAGTGCTGACCTTGGACATGAAAAGAGGAGCAAACACTGCATGTGTCTTCATCCATCACAACTAAAGTACGCTATGTCCTGTGCAGCCTTCTGTGGAGGCCTGGTCATGGCACCTATTTGAGCCATTCCCGTCTCCAGGAGACCACAGCTAGGGTAGCACAGATTGGTGATCATTACCTAGACTTCTGTGTAAAGGTAATCACCAAATAAATAAATAAATAAATAAAAGGACATGACAACAGACAACAACAACAACAACCACATGCTGAAGCTTTGATCTTATTGATCTTTCTTTTTGTTTTTTGGGTTC
Source organism: Mus pahari (assembly GCF_900095145.1). NCBI lineage: Eukaryota > Metazoa > Chordata > Mammalia > Rodentia > Muridae > Mus > Mus pahari. The sequence continues at coordinate 37,556,460 of NC_034611.1, forward strand.
TTTTTTTATTTTGTTTTGTTTTT
>NC_034611.1:37557467-37598839 GCF_900095145.1 Mus pahari
TTTTCTCTTATCAACATGAAGAACTTCAGAACTAGAAAATCGTATTGTGTGCTGTAACTATCAGTGCTTTCTTGCTATCACATTGACTAACATGAACATCACCGTTTCACCTTTCCTGACATTCATGTGCATATAATATGCATTTTACATTATTATTTTTAAAAATGTTATGGCTAATTTTTACATGAATGATAATACCACTTACAATTTCAAATTTTTCTCATTATTAATAAGTTAACATGTTGCTACATTTAATTTTTCTCATTTTTGTTTTGGAATGTTAATGTGACAACATGGCTGCTCTGTCATAGCATCAAACCTAAGATTTGATATGATCCAGCCAAAATGTAGACACAGCATGGATTACAGTATGACCTGGCTGGAATACAGACATGTCCTTAGTACACACCTTAAATTCCTAATCATGAAGATAAGGATAATATGTACAAAGAAGCAGCCATGTTAGAAATTGAAATCTAATTGATGGTCAAATACAGTGATGAACCAGGGAAAGATTAGTAAGAATTGGTCAGAGGCAGGATACAGTAAGCTCACAATGAGAACAACACAAGAAAAATGAGGCCATTTAAGAGCAGTGAGAAGAAAAAGAGTTAGGAGTGTGTAGCAGTTTCAGGCAGACAGTTTTACAAAAAACAGATGGAAAAGAGAACAAGCTAGACCCAGGTGAAGACAGGATACTCTAGAGACTTAGAAAAAGCCAGAAGATTAGAAAATATCACCAAAGTTAGTATGAGGTTAAGCAGAGCAGTTCAGTGTGAAGTCAAGACAAGGCAAATTGAATCAATCAGCTTGGAAGATGTTTTGTATGGAGGATAGAAACTTCCAGGCTTAGAACTGGGGATACCAAGAACTGAGAGAAAATTGCTCTGGACTCAGACCAAGTTGTCTAGTTAAACAGCTTGGTTATGGATCCCATCTCATCCCTCCATCTGAAGAAATAAAAGTAAAATTTATACATCTTTTTAAATTCTTCTGTTTTTCAAGTTAATGTATAATACTCCATTTTATCTTATTGTTTATTGACTATATGTTGCAGATTGATCAAAAGATCAGGTAATAATTCTTCATGCACTTGTAGCAGATACAAGCCCATTTCCCAGCACCCACATCAGCTAAATCACAGTTGCTGTAATTCTGACACCCTCTTCTAGCCTCTACAGGCACTCCCACCCATCTATACACACACACACACACACACACACACACACACACACACAAACAACTAAATAAATATTGTAAAATATCCCCCATTGTTTATTATTTTGATGATATTTTAGAGATTAAAGCATGTAAACACAAAGTATATCAAATGACATGAAAATGTAATAATCAAAAGATTCCAAAATGAAACCCATGAAATTTAGGAAGATTGATTACATATATATATATATATATATATATATATATATATATATAATCCAATGCTATTATTCTTTTATATTTCTAACCTTCTGACTACAGTTAGAAAAGCACACCAGAATCCTTGGAAATGGGATTATGGATGATTGTCCTGTGTACTGGGTTGAATATGCTTGGCCCATGGGAAGTGGCAATGTTAGGATGTGTTGGCTGCCTTTGGATCAAGATGTAGAACTCTTTGCTCCTTCAGCACCATGTCAACCTGCACACTGCCAAGCTTCCTACCATGATGATAATGGACTGAACCTCTGAAACTGTAAACCCCAGTTAAATGTTTAACTTTATACAAGCTGACTTGATCATGGTGTCTCTTCAAAGCAATAAAACCTCAGCTAAGACCCTCCTGGCAACAAAACTCAGATTCTTTATGGGAACATCAAGTGTCTTTGGCCACCCTCCCTCGCTCCAGGCCCCTAACTTAATGTTAAACACAATGCTTATTTCATCTCCACCATCATCATTTTCATACTTTATCTTTGTTTTTATTTTCTTCTTGGGTATCTACTAAAATTCTAATGAAATGGAATACTTTTATAATAACTATTTAAAATCACTGTCTGCTAATTCTGAATCTGAATAAATTTCAACTTTTTTTTTGACTGACCAGTTTGTCTACCCATTTCTTTGTATCTGTGATACATTGTATTGGTTCTCCCTGATACATCCTACTTTCCAGTATTCTGTTTATCTTGTATTCCAACTCATACACTTGACTATTATGTTACGAAGATAAATGCCTCAATTATTTGAAGACACTAATATCCTGCAGAATACATAATTTGTAGATTTGTATTTTCATTTCTTGCATTATAGTTTTGTTACATATTTTCTTCATTTACATTTCAAATGCTATCCCCTTTCTTAGTTTCCTCTCTGAAAATCCCCTAAACACCCCCTCTCATTCCTCCCCAACCCACCCACTCCTGCTTCCTGGCCCTGGCTTTCCCCTATACTGGGGCATATAATCTTCGCAAGACCAAGGGCCTCTCCTCCCATTGATGGCTGAGTAGGCCATCCTCTGCTACATATGCAGCTAGAGACGTGAGTTCCTGGGGTACTGGTTAGTTCATGTTGTTGTTCCTCCTATAGGGCTGCAGACCCCTTCAGCTCCTTGGGTACTGCTTACATTATATTAAGAAACATAAGATTCCTTTAATTCCTATCATTCTGACTTTAGTCCCAATTCAAAATTTCATCTGACTCAACGTTCGTTGTTTTACTCTGCGGTATGGCCTCACAGACTCTCACAGGAGTAAAGAGAAACAGCTGTTGACCTAACTGCATACCCTATCTTGCTTACTTCTCTTCATCATCATAATCACATGCTCAAAATCACTGTTTTAAGTAGGTTTGTCTTTGTTGTTGTTGTTGTTGTTGTGTCATTTGTGAGTGCAAATCTCCTCTCTGTTTCTCTACCTTTTTCAGAAGTAATAGTACTTCTAAGTATTAAGAGAATTTGGTTGAATCTTGATTGTGATCTCATTTCAGCACTCAATACAACTGATTTCTGTTACTAGAGTTTCTGTATTTCTTAAGATCTATGGATTGCTCTTAAGTTTGTTCTTTACTTTAGGACTAACAAGGTAATTTCTTTATCTTGCCATTGATTCTAGAACCCCAGAGTCTTAGAGTAACTAAATTTAATCTTATATGCTCAATTCTTAGAAATTCCTATACCATACGTCTAGGTCAAATCTCTGTCTTTACATTCTAGTTTGTAAGTTTCATACAATTAATTTTCACTTCACCATTTCTCCTACTGTTTTGCTAATTCATATAAAAACTTATTTATTTATTTATATACTTTCTTATACATTTTTTTTACACAAATAATTTTTCCCTTATAAAATACCATTCAAAATATGTTATACGAATGTATATGTACTTGGCAAAGTATGTCACTGTTCTCTGTAGAGAAAAGTATTAAATTATAACAACAATTACAAGAAATACTGTGTTCCTGTGAAAATAAAGAACACTTCTAGTTCTAAAATAACTTCTCAGTGAAAAAAGACAATACTTTAGATTTATATACAGACATACATTCTAATCGTTATTCCTGTTGTAGTCAGATTGAATTCTTGTAATACTTATATTACAAGAATATGGTGTGCTATAATTTCCAAGGTCACATCAAAAAGTCATTTAAGTTACATTAGATAAACTAAACTTTTTATACTTGAGTCACTGATTTATCATTTCAGACAGGAGTACCACAACTGGACAGATCTTTGACACATGTGCCAATGCCTCATGGAAATATCATGTCCAGTAGCTTTGGCACACCTTATAATTTGGGTGGCATGAAACCAGGTATCACACATATGTGAAATATATGATGTAAGAAGATCCTATAACTTTTAGATATCAGTATATTTAGTTACATCAATAATTTAGGTTTGTAAAACTAGTGTATCACATATTTGAGTTCTGAGGCAAGCAAGCCCCACTGTGTTATCCAAATTTCAGACTCACTGAATTAGTACCTGTGACAAAATACTCTACACTGCAAATATATATATATATATATATATATATATATATATATACAATCTTAATCCAAATAATATAATTGTATTAATTTTTATTCCCATTGTTTTTTCAAAATCCCTGACAAAGTAGTTTAAGAATGAAAAGGCATATCTTAGCTCAGAGTTTCAGGATTGGGTAATTATGGAGTAAGAGGCAATTGTCAACATTGTATCCACAGTCATGAAGCAAAGAGTAATGACTACAGATGATCAAGTATTGATTGATGTTGGTTGTAAGTGACCCAGAAGAGAAAGAAGTTCACCAAGATGATAAGCCTTTATTTTCTGAAGGAGCAGAGGAATATAGCCTCTTGAGGAAGACAGACTTCCAGCTAGCTCACTCTAGGAAATTTATTCGAACATTATACAAAGTTAATTGGGGGCTGTGGGGGATTTTAGCTATAAAAGTTATCTTACCCTTTGCTGCTCATGAAAACAGATAACCTACACACAAGTATCAGTCCCTTTTGACCATGGCTAGCCATAATCAAAAGTAAGAATGCTAGGTTTGTCAGGAGTTTGGTTATAACCAGACCCTCCTGTAGCACCAAGTACAGGCCTTCCAGAGAGACAACATTTCATCAAGGTTGTAACAATCTCATAACAATACAATAGCTTCTACTGATTGACCCAAACATAGCAAAGGCTTTGCTAGACTATTTCACTTGAAGCCAGAAATGCTTTATTATACATATTGCTATAATCAAGTTCTTTACCCTTTTTAATTCGGGCTTAGATTCCAAGCCAGAGAACTCATGGCCCATAGATATTGAGGTTCTTCCTATTTCACCACAATCTAGAAGCCTTTTCACAGACATAGTCAGAATTCCTCTTTGTGGTGGTTTAAATGAAAAATATCCCCATATACCCATCAGCAGTGACACTCTTAGAAGGTGTGGCCTTGTTGGTGTTGGTGTGTCCTTTTGGGAGGAAGTTTGCCATGTGAGGGTAGGGTTTGAAGTTTCAGATGTTCAAGCCAGGCCCAGTGTCACACTCTCTTGCTGCTACTTGATGACCAAAGTTATGTCATCATATATGCCTGCACACCACTATACTTCCTACCATGATGATAATTAACTAAACCTCTGATCTGTAAGCCATCCCCAATTAAATGATTTCCTTTATCCAACTTGCTATGCTCACAGTGCCTCGTCACAGCAATGGAAACCCTAATGCATTATTCTAGATGAACCTAGTTCCTATTCAAGGAAGCAATCAATATTAACCTATATTAACCAACATATCAGTCAAGAACCTAAAAAAGATTCAAATATAAACATTGCATATAAAATTTGGTGCAATAATGATTGTTGTTATGGGTTGATAGTGATATCTGAATAGTTTATATCTGACTTGAATAGTTACTGTCTAAGCACAAATTTTTTGTTTGTTTTTTGTTTGTTTGTTGCTGTTCGAGACAGAGATTCTCTGTGTGACAGCACTAAATATCCTGAAACTTATTCTGTGGATCGTGCTTACCTCAAACTCAGAGATCCTCCTGTCTCTGCTAACCAATTATTGGGATCAAAATTATATACAACCACACCCAGCTGAGTACCATATTTTTAAAGCTCAATTTACACAGAGATTTAAAGATTTCCAAGTGATAAAAACACTTTCAGTTATAGTATATAAATTGTTGGGCTGTATTTTGAAAATTCTAATACAGCATGACTTGAATCCATGGAACTGAAATATTAAGTATCCCATGATACTTAAAAGCTGTTTGGTCAACTGATATAAGGACAGGTTTAGATCCTAAAGCACAAATTTTACTAGCCCATGTAGTTAGTATCTTGGCATGTGAATTTGTAGCATTAATTTTCTGAGCATCTGTATATTTTCATCAGAAATAGAATATTCATGAAATTTCAAATATTTTTTCAGTCCTTTAAACCTAATGCATTTCTCAAATAAACAATCATGAAATTTTTTCTTTTGTACAAACTTGTCTACAAAGCTAAATGATAGGTAGGTAAAAGTTCTTTAACTTGTTAAACATCCTAGACTCTATTATTGTTTTCTTGATGCTCTGTTGTGTACCAATATTATTTGTTTGATATCTAAGTGAAAATTACTTTCTGATTCTTTATAAACAGGAGGGAGATGAAGAAAAGTCAGGAGCAAGAGAATTCAATAGGGTCAATATAAAAAAGGAGACTATAGACATGCATGAAAATGTCATAGTGAGATTCTTACGTTGTACAAGTATTAAGTATGCATGAAAGGCTAAATGATAAAAATAAAATTATTTTCACTATTTGATGAAAGTCACCAAAGTACACCTCATTCAATAAACTATCATTTTCAGTCAAGAAATAAATTTTAAGAGAAGCTGACCAGCAGTGGATAATTTTGTGTTGGAGTTCATAACTCATAGTCATTTTGACCTATATAGAATTGCAAACAATTGTGACACAATGTCTTTTTTTAAGAATTGTACCAGATTTATAAAATCCCAAACCTTTTTTTTCTTACCTGGCAAGAAAATTGCTGTTAATTTAGACACTTTGTACAAAATTTATTACACAGTCTAAAAGGGACAATTACCTGTGTAATTTTACATCTCTTTGATTCACTTACATAATCATTATTGATATTATATAACAAATTACTTAAAAGCTTAGTGGGATAAAAAAGCAATGAACATGTTTTGTATGGCCAGGTTTCTAGGAGCCTGGCAGATTTAGCTTAGTTTTATAGTAGTGGCTCAGGGTCTTTGGTGAGATTTCTGTCAAGATTTTGGCTATGACTATAGTCAGTTGAAGGTCAGTTGGTGCTAGAGAATTCATTCCTGCTATCTTTCTCTTGTGATGAAGTCTTCGTGGTGGTTTTGGAAGTGAGGCTCAGTTTCTGTCCTAGTGGCTCTAGGCTCTCACATCATTGTGTGAGTATGCTCGTTACAAGTCAGCTCCTTGACTACAAGCTATCTAAGAGAGACTTATGTATTATCAAATACTGTATTGCTTTGAAGGAGCACCATGACCAAAGCAACTCTTATAAGAGAAAACATTTAAGCCAGAGCTTGCTTACAGTTTCAGAGGTTAGTGTACTAACATCATGGCACAGATCACTGACCAAAGCAGGCAGGGATGGGAGCAGTAGCTATGAGCTACATCCTGATTCATGGACAGACAGAGAGAGACTGGACATGATTTGTGCTTTGAAAAACAGAAGGCTAGCTACCAGTGACACACTTTCTTTCTCCCACAAATTCATACCTACTGCAACATGGCCATATCTCTTATCAGTTCCACTCCCTGGTAAATAAGTATTCAAACATCTAAGCCTAAAGGGACCACTTTTGTTCAAATCATAGCCCACTATCTTCAGAACCCATAGTGAGAAGTTATTTAACCTTGAGTTCATTCACAAAATCTCTTTGAAATGTTTGTGAATTACTCACTTGTGTTTTCTCCAAAAGAGTACAGGGACTGTAAATATCTCTCTAATTTACTGCAGAACTTCATAAGTGAATCTCAGAAATGTAAATAATTTAAGCTACATTTGGGCCATTTATTAGTTAGGTGACATACATGGTTATATATGCTGCCATGACAACACCACTGGTAAATTCAAAGTCACTATGAATAATCCATCAAATAATAAAAATAATAAAACTGGACTTCTGTCAGGGAAGCAGGTACACTAACTGCAGATCTTCTACTCTCCCTCCTGCCCTCCAAATCCAATGCTGTAATCTTATCCTCAGCTCAATGGAAGACCAGCCTGCTGAGGTCTCTCCATCATAGGTACCCCTATATAGAGTTCTTCCTCCCACCTACCTTCCCCTGCATATCGCTTTATCCACACAAACGTTGGCAGATGCTCTCTGGGTACCTCCAGCCTACTACTGCCAGGAAAGCAGGAAGACTAGCTGCAAATATTTACCTTTCTTTCCTTTCCTACAAAGCTAACACTCCAACTTCATCCACAGCTCTATGGCAGAACACCTGCTGCAGCCTTGTCTCTCTTGCTATCCCCATCTCCTGGATATCACTCAGATCCTCCAAATATCCTCCCCATTCATCCTGTTAGAAGAGTTCCCAACTCCAGCAGGCATTCTCTGGAAAAATGTCATCCAAACCTCCCACAGAAGCAATTAAATAAGTAAACCAGGAAAGCAAACTTCATACATTGGCTCTATCTCCCCTCCTCCTTATCCAATCACCTAGTCCCATCCAGAGTCCTGTAGCAGTCTACATCTTGTATCCTATTCTTATACTCTGTACCTAGAGCGGTCCTTTTACAACAGCCAGCTTCATTCCCTCTGTTAGACCTCAATATCTCCCTTGTAGCCTGTTCTCATTGTTAAGTGTCAAGTCCTATTATTTAGAAACACAGTTCACCTGGAATTCCCCAGTAGCCACAACTATCAGGAACCCAGAAGAATGTCCTGCAAGAAAAATATGGAAATATGAAAATGAAAAATTTAGAAACTTGAACAGGAATGTAACAGGCAATCCCGATCAACAGAATACAAGAGTCCAAAGATACCTCTGTCAAAGATACTTTTAAATCTAAAACAAAGAAATAAAAAAAACAACAACAAACTTGTACGAAACATTTAGGAAATCAGGGACAGTATGAAAATTTAAATTTAAGAATAATAGCAATAAAGGGAGGCAAAGGCAGGGTTCAAGGTCACAGAAAATGTTTCAAGCAAAATTATAGAAGAAAAATTTCCTAACCTAAAAGGGGGACTCCATTCAAGACAAAGAAAGCATAAAGAACTTAAATATACTGAAACAAAAAAGAAACAAAAAAATGAAAAATCCAGCTACTCAGTATATAATAATCAAAACACTAAATGTATAGAACAAAGAAAAATATTGAAAGTTGCAAGGAAATAATACCAAGTAACATAAAATGTAGACTTATTAGAGTAACACCTGACTATTCATTCAATGGAGACGCTAATAGCCTCCTAAATTATATTTACAGAACATTTTAACCAAACATAAAAGAATATGAATTTATCCCTATACCTTATGTACTTTCTCCCAAATTGACCACATACCAGCAAGTAAATATCAACAAATATAAGAAAATTGAAATAGCAACTTGCATCCCATCTTACCACCAAGGATTAAAAACTGGATATCAAAAACAACAAAGATTGATGGAAAATTGGTTAGGGTAGAAATTAAGAAAAAAGTTAAAGGCTTTCTAGAATTGAATGAAAATGAATACACAGCATATCAAAACTCAAAGGACATAATAAATACAGATCTAAGGACAAATTCATCATATTAATAGCCTATACAACGTAAATAGAGAAATCTTTTACTAGCAAATTAATGTACAACTGAGAGCTCTAGAACAAAATGAAGAAATCTATCTCTAAAGGGGAAAAATGCAAATAAATAACTAAATAAATAAATAAAACTTGGTTCTAAAATTAATAAAATAAAAACCAAAAACATAAGACAAAGAATCAATGAAATGAAGAATTGGGTCTTTGAAAAAAAAAATCAAGAACATTGACAAACTCTTAGTAAAAGGCAATGAAAGAAGATCCAAATTAACAAAATTAGAAATGAAAGAGAGGCATAACAATAGACACTGAAAAAATCCAGAGATTCATATCGATATTCTTTACAAACCTATACTCTATCAAATTGGAAAATCTAAAATAAATGAATATATTTTATATATTCCACTTAGCAAAGTTAAATCAATATCAGATAAGCAGTTTAAAACAGACCTATATCCTCTAGTGAAATAGAAGCAATCATTAACCAGCCTCCATCTAAAATACTAAACCAAACAAAACAAAGATGCAAGACTATAATGGTTTTAGTGCCAAACTATCAAACTCTCTAGAAGAGTTAATGCCTGTACTCCTCAAATTATTCCACAAAATAGAAACAGTTGTAACACTGAACAACTCATTTTATGAGGACACAGTTAGACTGATACATACAACTACATCAAGATCCAACTCCAAAAGGATAATCTGATAATGATAGATGCAAAAATTCTCAATAAATTTGCAGACAAAACCTACGGACACATTTAGAGCATCAAAGATGGTCAAATAGGCTTTATCTAAGAAATCCTAGGATAGTTCTGCATTTGAAATTCAATAAATGTAACCCATCTGTCTTAGGGTTTCCATTGCAGTTGAGAAACACCCATGACCAAAGGCAAAAAGAATAAGACTAGCTCCCGCATGCCTAGGAGAAAGGTCTCAAGCCTACCCCAATAGTGCTACACTTCCTCCAAAAGGTCAAATACAATCCAACAAGCCAATCTCCCATTAGTGCCACTCTCTGGGACATGTATATTCAAACCACCATACCACCATATAAATATTGAAAGATAAAAAGACCATAATCATGTCATAATATGCAAAAAAGCACATTGATAAAATATAACACCTGTTCACGATAAAAGTCCGTTAGAGATTTAGGATTCAAGGGACATAGCTCAACATAATAAAGGTGATTTATAGCAACTCCATAGCTAAAACCACCATAAATGAAAAGAAATTCAAACAATTCCACTAAAATCATGAAAAACACAAGATTGTCCACTCCCTCCATACCTATTAAATATAGGACTTAAAGTCTTGGGTAGAACAATAAAACAACTGAAGGCAATCAAAGAGATAAAACTTGGAAAGGAAGAATTTTATGTGCAGATGATATGGTAGTATAGACATCAGTGACCCTAAAATTTCCATAGGGAAGTGAACTCCTACAGCTGATAAACACTTTGGGCAATGTGTCTGAATACAAGATTAATTTTAAAAATTTAGTAGTTTTCCTATATACAAGTAACAAATGGTCTGAGAAAGAGATCAGGAAACAACACTTTGCACAACAGCCTCAAACAACTCTGAAATATCTTGGGGACTCTAACAAAGCAAATGAAAGACTATTAGGATAAATACTATCAAGACAATGAAAAAGGTATCAGAAGATGAAAAGATCTCCCATGGTCACCAATTATTTCAGTCAATATAATAAAAGTGCTCATTCTGGCATAATAAATCTATGGATTCAATACAATTTCCATCAGAATTCAAACACAATTCTTCATAGACTTTGAAAAGAAATGTTGAGCTTCATATGGAAACACAAAAATAGGAGAACTAAATAATCCTCTGTGGTGAAAGGATTACTGTAGGTATCACCATCCCTGATTTCAAGTAGTTTTACAAAGCTAGCATAATAAAATGATATGATATTGGTGAAGAAGAAGAAGAAGAAGAAGAAGAAGAAGAAGAAGAAGAAGAAGAAGAAGAAGAAGAAGAAGAAGAAGAAGAAGAAAGAAAGAAAGAAAAACAGACATGTTGATCAATTGAAATGAACCGAAGACCCAGACATGAATTCATAGACATATAGACATCTGATGTTTTAGGAGGAGGAGGAGGAGGAGGAGGAGGAGGAGGAGGAGGAGGAAGCTAGAAATAAACAGAATCTTCATTAAATACTGCTGATCAAACAGGATGGCTATGTATAGAACAATTCAAATAGATACATACATATCACCCTCCACAAAACTCCAAATGGATCACAGACATCAATGTAAAACCAAACACATCAAACCTGATAAAAGAGAAAGTGGAAAATTGCTTTGAACTCACAGGAACTGGAAAAGATTTTCTGAACAGTCCATCATTCTTACAAGCATTAAAAGCAACAATTAATAAATTGTTGACCTCATGAATTTGATAACCATCTTTGTGGCAAAGAATGCTGTCATTTGTACAGAGCATAATCCTTTAGAATGGGAAAAGATTTCTACAAACTATACAGCTGACAGAGGGTTACTATAAAAAATATATCAACTAAGAACTCAAAATCTACATGTCAAAAAAATAAAGAAACAAAAACATTTTAAAATGTGGTACAACCATCAGACTGAACCCGGAAACACCAGTGGAAGACCTAGGCGAAGAAATTAAGGAGCCAAAGGGGATTGCAACCCCATAGGAAGAACAATACCAACTAAGTGGACCTCCCAGAGCTCCCAAGGTCTAAACCACCAACCAAAGAGTTATACATGAAGGGCTCCAGATACATATGTAGCAGAGGACGGCCTTATCTAGCATCAATGGAAGGGGAGGCCCTTGATTCTGTGAAGGCTTAATGCCCCAGCCTAGGGAGGTGATAGAGCAGTGAGGCACAAGTGAATGAGTGGGTAGGAAAGCACTCTCATAGAGGTAAATGGGAGTAGGTAAATTGGGGATGGGGTGGAGGTTTGTGGAGAGGAAGCCGGGAAGAGTGATATTATTTGAAATGTAAATGAATAGTGTGATTAATAAAAATTGTGTACAAATAAACACAATTATCCAAAGAGGAAAGTCAAATGCCTGAGAAGCATTTCAAGAAATCTTCCTCATTCTTAGCTATCAGGTAAATATAAATCAAAACAATTTTTAGATTTTATCTTATACTCATCATAGTGGATAAGTTCAATAAAACAAATGATAACTCGTGCTAGCAAAAATATGGAAGTAAAGGAAATACTTATCCATTGCTATTGGGAGTGCAAACTAATTTAGCCTCTATAACAACTAGTGTGGTAGTTCCTCAGGAAGATGGGAATAAATCTACCTACCTATCTAGATAGATAGTGGTAATTCTTAGACATATACACAAAGGATGCTTTAAACTACCACAGAGACACTTGCTTAAAAATTCTTATTGCTGTTCTTTTCACACTAGTTAGCATTTGGACCAACCTAGATGTCCCTCAACAGAATAATGTATATTTTTTAAAACTGTGGTACATGTACACAATGGGGGTATTATTCAACATTTAAAAATGAAATTTATATGTTCATGGATACAACTGGAAAAAAACATACTGAGTGAGGTATCTTAGATCCTGAAAAACAAATATGATATGTGATTTATATGTGGATATTAGCTGTTGAGTCGTTGTTAACCGGAATACAATCCAGAGAGACACAGATGTTAGGTATAGAATTAGTGACAGCAGGCAAGGGGGTGGGAGGAGGTGCATCTCATCTGGAGAGGAAAGTAGAATACAAAGCTATAGATAGGCCTGGCATGGGAGAATCAAGTGACAGGGGGTGGTAAAATGGGGACAAGGGAGGGAAAACAAAGAGAAAGAGTCAAAATTAAGGACCATCCGAAAGATAATATGGAAAGCTAATGGAACAGAAGCCTCCTAAATACATATCAGAAATTGAGCTGAATGAAATAGCCAAATACTGCAGAGACAGAATCTCAACTGAATGAAGCTTCCAATACATGGACTGGGTTACATCTAATTAAATTGTTCATCAAAGGCATTTCATGGGAACCCTTACCCAGCCAAGGCTGTTGCCAAGGCTATAGGTTGCTTTCTAGAAACTGATGACAAGACCCCCTTTGCTGAAATCAACATCTCCATATCTAATTAAAGATGGAGAAATCATCTGGTGCATACCTAGAGCTTTCACCACATGTGCCAGTGTGTTTGGTATCCTGTGGTATACAAAGGTATTCTGCGCACAACCAGAGGAGAAATATAAATATCAACCCAGCCACACACAACCCTTGGGTTGACAGTGGTGTCCTGTCTACAAGATATACTAATGCAATGGTGGCACAAATCTTGTGAGAAAGACCAACAAAAATATTCTCTGAATTAAAGCCCACTCCATGTGATAAAACCCACATATGATACTAGTTGTGTGACCAAGAATCTGAGAGATTGCCCAAGGACATAGGGTAAAAATCAAATACTATTGTTCTAAAACAAGTATCATAGCAATAAAAAGACTCCTTATTACATTCTGCTATTCTCACATGTAAATACCTTATGCGGGCATCATCATAAAAGAATCCTCCTGCAGCATATGTGAACAAATACAGAGACCTATAGCCAGATATTACGGATAGAGTTGGGGCCTTGGAACATTTGGTCCTAACAGACAGAATGTCTCCATTAAATCCCTCCCCTCTGTGCTCAGGGAAGATGATGGAAGAGGAGATAGAGTGAGGATCAGAGTCAGAGAGGATGAGGGCCTCAAAGACACAAGGTAAAGCAACAGTACTGATATAATTATGAACTCACAGAGAGTGAGGCAACATGTACCGAGTTTGCATACTTCTATGACAGGTGGGGTCTTAATGTTGAAAGAAGTAGACACATGCCCCCATCCCTAACCCAAAGAAATCTCCAGCAATAACCACTTGCGAATAAAAGCTTTGCTTCCCCCAAGGAGTCTGACCGGGGAAATACTTTACCTTTAAGGGTAAGCTGCATGCCCAACAGCAGATTGCCACCAGAAAACGAGGCACTCGACAGCAGCTTTGAAGGTTCCTTGTCTTGTAAAACCATAGTAAGGCTCCCTCCTTTTAATCATAACCTCATTCTTTTAAATTTTATTATCTATTTTTTTCTTCTCTATTTTTACTCTTCAGGTCTGTGTTGTAGGTGATACATCTTCTAGTGTAGTGTTTTTATGGGATTCTTGAGTTTGCAAAAGAATGGGTCTCTTTCTTTGGGCTATCTCTTGGCTCTTTGTGTTTGGTTTGGGTTTTCTTTGCTTGTGTTGTCCTATTCCAATGTGTTATTTTTATTCTGTTTTATATGTTATTTCAATAATGCTGCTTAGACGCCTATTTCTTTTTTAATGATGAATAGAAAGCATAGATCATGATGTGAAGAAAGCTGGAGAGCAACAGGGAGATGTAGCAAGATGAAAGAAGAAAAATGTAAACAGAAAAATTATGTGAGAAGAGTACACTTTAAATCAAAGGGGCGAATAAAAATAAAAAAGAGTAGCAAAATAAATAAATAGCTTCTGTCACTTAATACCTTTTCGTATATCTTAGTAACCACTCTATAGGGCAATCTAAATCCCACCATTATTAGAGATGAGTCATTACTTTTGATAATACTTCAAGAGTTTTATTTTTGAAGCTTCTACTCTGTAAGCATACGACCTCATCATTTACTGCAGAATATACATCAGTTCAAACCTTACTGATAGACTTTATACCTCGCCTCACTTACTTCCTTTCTTTTTAAATAATTATTTATTTATTTTTATTTATGTGAGTGCACTATAAGTGTCTTCAGACAGACCAAAAGAGGGCATCAGAGCATATTACAGATGATTGTGAACCACCATATGGTTGCTGGGAACTGAATTCAGGATGTCTGGAAGAGCAGTCAGTGCTCTTAACCACCGAGCCAACTCTCCAGCCAACGTTCTTACTTTCTAAGGCAATTCTATTAAGTCTCAGACTAGTTGGTCTATTCTTGGAAACTTCTGCAGGACAAAAACGGCATTCCCCACGTTCCTGTAAGCTAGTAGACATCTTTCTACTGGCTCTCTACCTTTGCAAATCATTTGTTGGGGAATAATTAAATTCATAACATAATAGAGGGTCCCAGCCAAAGATGCTCTGGAAGTGATCGTTGTCTTTGTAACATGAAGTTATGAGGTGTTATTGATAGTTTTCAGAATTTGTTGTTTGTTTTTCAAGTGGTGAGTCACTTACCTAACACAATCTTACCAGAATACCAACCTTTGGATGACAGTGGTAGATTTTAGGAACACAGGGAGGGAAGAATTATATTACCTGAACTGGTCCTGCTTCTGGCAAATGTGATGGCCTATATTGAGGCCGTGGTACATGACACACAAGAAGACAAAGCAGGGTTCACACCGCCAAATGATGTACCAAGTGGAGGTGGTTCTTGTGTCCAAGGCTAAAACAGATATGTCTAATATTTCTGCAAAGTGAAGAGAAGCCATCTACCTCATCAGGTCTATGGCTTTTCTGTGCCTGGACATAGGCATGAACAACCTGTGTGACCAGCCATGACTTCTGAAACAATTCCAAGATGAAAGTAAGGCAACATATTGATGAAATGCTGGACTAAAACCAACACTAAATACTAGCTGGACAAACTTCAAACCCTGCGTCTCCACATCTGACGTTAAATGCTCTTCTGATTCTCCAAATTCTTTGAGCTTTGTTGACTGTAACACATTTCTTTCTCTTATGCTTGTTCTGCTCCTTGTTAGAAGCTATTTGAGGGGGGCAGATATCTATGATTCTGACATGTATAAAATCATGAGGTCTCTGAGGCAACCCAGAATTTACTATCACAGCTTCATGCAATCATTTCTTTAGGCCTCTCTGCAGGGAGATGTCTGACACTTGCCTATCCTTGGCAGCTCTCTTTAGTTTCTGCCATGTTCTGCTGTTTGCTAGGGCTGGACTATCCACCACTCCACACCAATTCCCATTCTTCATTACATACATTTAGCTGTTATGGAACTTGCTCTGTAGACCAACCTGTCCCTTAATTCTGAAATCTACCTTCCTTTGTCCCCTTAGTGCTGGAAATAAAGGTGTGTGCTACCACACCCATCCTTGTATCTGCAATCAGGAAACAAAACAGTCAATGCTGGTTGTTGCTCAGCTCTTATTCTTACGTAGTCTGTGACCTCAGCTTTGAAATAGTGACTCCCATATTAAGGATGGGTCTTCTTCCCACATCAATTATCATAATCTAGAAGCCCCTTCATAGACATGCCTAATAGGTTGTCTCTTGAGTATTTCTAGATCTTGCAAGATTGACAATCAATATTAAGCACCACAAAGATCAAAGACTGTTTTATTAGAGTCCAAGAGAAAAACAGCAGATCAGATAAATTGTAAATATTGGCAGATGCTAAGAAGAGCGAATGGATGAGGGGAAGCGAGAAAACCAGGCTTTATGAAGCAGATTTCAAGAAAGGCAGATTCAGCAGTGGGAATCTATAAGCAGATGCTTGGAATAGGAGAGTTCAGAGAAAGAGGAAGAACCCAGAGTCTTATGGCTGGTGTGTTTAAGATAATTGGAGTCCAGAGAAGAAATAAGAAGCAGAAAAATGAAGTTATGTTTTTATAGTTAGAACTCAGAATAGTGTGCAGGCTTAGCAGAGATGATCAGTAAGTAGTCACATGGAAGAAGATTCTTTGGTTTATACATACCAATCTCATTACAGGCACGTTATTCTTTCCTCTCCACCATGTTCTCAAATCTATCATCTTTCCTGAAGGATGTTCTCTTGGACAGGAGCTGGCATATCAAGCTGAAATAATTATAAGGAAGGGCGCTAAAGTTGTTCTGCAATTTTGTTTTGGGTAGTTTAGAATGTCACTACCTATGGACCTTAACAAAGACCTGACACTTCCACCTTCTTATGTGGAGAGATTATTGTGAACTATCCTTTACTTAGTAAAAAAAGAGTAAAGGAAAGATCAGCATATTACCAGCTAAGCAGGAGTTGGGGGCATAGGAGATTGTGAGAGAGGGCTCAGTCCCTACTGGCTTCCCAAGCATGCTACTGTCTACCTAACATTTTTATCCTTGTTTGGCTTCAGACAAGATCAATATGCAAAAATCCATACCCATCTACTCAATTACTTACAATTTAGACACATGCAAGCACCTTAATCTCACCATGTTACCTTTTTCTCGTTTTTTTTTTCTTTTTTAATTTTAATCTTTCTGTTTCCTCTACCTTAGCTTATTCCAGTTCCAAATTTTCATTTACCTAAACCACGGAATCTAAAGTAATTTTTCATTTCTCTCCTTTTCACACCTGTCATATCCAATCAGTTGACACTTTCTCAAAACTGTCTTCAGCTCCCTGTTTCTATATTCTGTGTAGAAATTCAAATTCTTGCAATTTCCTGCCTGGACAATGGAAAGCATGTTTTCTTCCCATGCATTTTCTGACTGTCTATGTAGCAGCCATACTTCCTATTCCCATGCTTTTTCCTTTACAACATCCTTGATTTCTCCCTACTCTATAGCTTCTTCCACATATACTAAGGATCAGTGTGGCTCTCAACTCTGCCTGTTGTCTCTAAATAGCATTGACAATTCTACTCCTTGTGCAGCCGCAGCGGTATTCAATGAGGGAATGAAAACATAATTGAAATATTTAATTATTTTACAAAGAATGGTCTTTCTGTATAAATATTAAAACTATATACCCCTTTTCAGATAGCAGCCATCTTATTCCATTGAAGAAGAAGAAGAAGAAGAAGAAGAAGAAGAAGAAGAAGAAGAAGAAGAAGAAGAAGAAGAAGAAGAAGAAGAAGAAGAAGAAGAAGAAGAAGNAAGAAGAAGAAGAAGAAGAAGAAGAAGAAGAAGAAGAAGAAGAAGAAGAAGAAGAAGAAGAAGAAGAAGAAGAAGAAGAAGAAGAAGCAGCCAGACTGAGGAAGAAAAAGCTCACAGCCAGGCAGAGTATTCAGACAGACATAGGCTTCAGCTTTTACTACACCCATGCGAGGGACACTTTAACACTGGTTATGAGCTAATTATTCAGCTTGCAAGATAAGTAATATCACACTAATTATCTCTTTGTTGAAACTGATTTACACTAACTTAATCTGATTGATCCCACCTGTCTCACAGTTACTATAGAAATAACCAAAGGCACGATTCGCCTTACCAAAAGGTGAAAAAAAATTCTCTGGTGACTTTGAGACAAAACACAAACTTTCTAAGACCATCTTTTCCTAATTTCCTGCCTTTCTGCTGGTTATTTCGACAAGACATAATTTCCATGGCACAACATGATGACTGGAACTGTTTATTTCTATCTTTCCCTTTGTGGCGGTCTAACTTTAAGACTTTTCCTAAGTGCATCTGCAACTGTGAAGTCTCCTATGACCGCTAAGCAGGGTTGTTCCTTTGTATACATGCCTGTTGGAATCTGGGATGATGGAGTCTATCTTTTACAGGGCAAATATTGTTTGCTTCCTTCCGAATTTTGCCATCACTACAGTCTTTCTCAGCTTTCCCTCTCATACCACCTGATTTAGTAACCTTTATGATCTTTTAACATTTACCACATGCTCAACAAATATGTATGGATTAGATCAAATTAACCAAGACCTTGTCCCCAGTAAAATTTACACTCTGGGTGTCATATGCATACAATGCTTCAATAATGTTGAATGAGCCAAGGGACATGGAAAATGTCAAAAGGATTGCCTCACAAATTAGTTCCAGTGCTTTCAAACTCAGCGACAATTCTCTCAAGTAACAATAAAGAAATAGCTTGTCTAATACCACTCTTCCTATAGTACTCCCTTTCTAGACAAGGATGTTGAAGTGAAGAACAACATGGAAATAAAATAAGACAGACGGACTTTGCTTACTTGTTCTCATGTATTTTTGATATCCCCTATTTGGTCTCATGATGACAAGAAGTTCTTATACAGAACATCTCTGAACAGGGCCAGTATAATTGTGTGCCACACTACATCTTGGCCTCCTACTTTGGTGTATTAGAATCTAAAACTAATAAGTAACAACTTCAAATGATGAAATATTTTGACTTTTATATTCACTAATATACTCATTATTTCTCCACAAAACTTTTATTAGGATTTCTGACAATGTGTTAAATCCAATGTCATAAAAATTTGTGAAAACATAAAAGGTGCCAATATCAAGCCTCTGGTATTACCTTGTCCATGTTAACTATATCAGAAATTGAAGAAAACAAAATACTCTAGGAAACAGATGAATTCGAATTGATGTATTTAATTTAGTTTTTAAATAATTTATAATCTTAAATTACTTGGGTTTTCTTTACTGTTGTTGTTCCGATGTAGTATTTTTACAAGGTAACACATACCAAATTCGGTGAAATAAGAGCCAATTTGACTATGTCTTCTGAACAAGGACACTTGGCAGTGCAGGTGTTTTGGTAATTGTGAAACACTGAGGGAAAATTAAACCCCGCAATGATGCCCAGATTTGCACCTCCCATTGTGTGCTGATAGGCACAGGCTGGTGCTCACACAGAGCTCTGATGTGAAACATGTGGGAATAGGGCAGATGCAACTGACCTTCACAGTGTTTCCCCATCATCTCCGTGACAGAAACCCCTTTCCCATTTACTCTAGGCTCCATAGTGTGTCTAGCTTACAATGGACAACTTCCTTCACCTTTACTTTTCTTTTTCAAACATGGATCAAAAGGTTTATGCCCTACTTTCAAACGTGTGTATATAACTATAGATATATAAAATTAAATGCTATTACAATCAGACATGTTGCTTCTAGATTTATGTTAGCAGCAAATTCATTAAGTATGCTTTCATGTTATCTAGTTATAAAAATCAGGAATATTTGACTTTTGTTTCTCCAGATCTGACATAAAGTTTTCCTCCAAAAAACATTCTAGACGTTGCGAGCTTGCCCTTCCTGCCATTACTTTATGCATAGCCCGAATTAAGCTTTGTATGTCTAAACTATAGTATTTCTACTCACATTTTTTTCTCTTGGGTATTGTTTTTGTAAGTACAGAAGTCTAAAACAGATGTCTGGGGCCATATTTGTTCTGGGATTGGTTTCTGGTATGTCTCAATTGTGTTACACGTACGTACTCTAATTAGACGGTCAAGTCGGAGGATGTACCTGAAAATCAACTTCTCTTGCATTAAATATGGCAGCATTCATGTGTATCTTTGAGTCTATTATTCTGAAGAGGCTGTCAAAGTCTATAAAGATTCCCAGCTTCGATCCTTCTGGTCCTGCCTTTCATGCATTTTTACTTTTCTCATCTCTCACTTTGGAGCTACTTAGAGACTTAATGGTTCCTAACACAATGTGCAAACACAGAAAATCTATTTCTAAGAAATTAGTGGTTCTTTGTCACACATTTCCCCCCACCTTGAAATCCCACAGTAACATTACAGTATATATTTCCATTTAAGAAGATGATGAGGATTGAATGGGGAGTAGATAAAAGTCAAAATTCTCTTCAGCCTCTATCCAGCATTTCATGTCAGACATTGGTACTTTCATTAATTTGAAATATTTTGTCAAACATATATTCTTCAAAGAAAAGTGTAAAATGAGTCCCTCAAAGTATTATAAAGTGAGTATTTCAAATACTGCAGATAGGAATTGTTTATTTTGCTTTTGTTCTGATATTTTGACTTTTTTTGGTCTCCTTTATTTATGGTTTTCTGAGACAGGGTTTCATAAAGCCCAATCGGACCTCAGTCACCGACTAACCATGTAGCTGAAGATGGCCATTAGCTCAGGATTCTAGTGACCTCATCTCCCAAGTTGCTGTGACTAAAAGCCATAGACTATTATAGCCAGCTTCTTTTGATATTACACAAACAAGTCATCATCTAAAACATTCTACTTTATGTACAGATATAAGATACTGCAAAAAAAATATTTCTTCACTGATGAACTTTGAAGATGTAGCACATATAACAAAATTAATAATACATTTTTACCTGTGTTAAGAAAAGACTACATATAATAGTTAAAAGACTACATCTAATAGTTAAATAAAGAGAGATAATTTGGGTCTCTGATTTACAAACTTCTAGAAGACATTCTCATTTTACTTTTTTTCAGAAAATACACCTGGAAGCCCAGGTCTTAGTCATTTTCACTGCAGGCTACTCTATTTTTTTCTGAAGTAGATCACTTCTGTATTTCAGTGAATGTTGCATCCCTGTTCAGCTGATAGCAAGTCATGAAGTAAATCTTTGTCTAACTCAACCCTATTCATCTTTCTGGAGATAGGGGAAAGAATGGGTCAAAAGACATTCTGAAGGATGAGAGATGGGATTCTGGTGTGCAGGGGTTAGGGAGAGAACACAATGTTTCATGGGAGGGGCATTTCTTGTGCACATGTGCTATAACAAATACACACCAAGAATGACATTATTACTGGCCTTTTCATTGTCTGGAAAGAATCTTAGGTCATAACTAGGAAGGGAAAGGCCTGCAAAAGGATTGCCAACTGCATGGTTAGTAATTAGTAAGGCGAAAGCTGGAGTCTTCACAGAGAATGTTCATCTTAGTAGGAAAACCCCTGAAATCACACTACAGGATTTGACACTATATGAAGGTATATACAAGCATCCTAGTACTTTTTCACATACAAGCTGTCATCCAAACTTTGTTGTTGTACTGATAGTACAAACGCAGAGCAGAATTAGTATAATTCATTAGGGCCGAAGTATTTTCAGAATGATAGCTGAGTACTGACTTTAACTGAAAAGTCACCTATATTAGCTTCTAGTAGAAGAGCCAGATGTGTTAGTTAATGCATTCTCAACTGGGTGCAAGCTAGAATCAACTGAGAAAAGGGAACCTCAAGTAAGAAAATACCCCCCATCAGATTATTTTGTATGAAAGCATTTTAGAATATTTTATTATTGATGATTATTGTGCAAAGGCCTAGAATACTGTGAACAGTGCCATTATCCCTATGTAGGTGGTCCTGGGATGTATAAGCAAGCAGGCTGAGCAAGCCATAGGGAGCAAGTCAATAAGCAGTGCTCTTCCATGCTATCTGCTTTAGCTTCTGCCTCCAGGCCCTGCCTTGAGTTCTCGCCCTGAGTTCCACTTACAATGATTGGTGATTGGAATGTATAATCCAAATAAACCTTTACCTCTCCAAATTGGTTTGGGGGCTAGTATTTATCACAGGAATACTAATTAGGCTATGTCACCAACCTATCCTTTGAAGCTTAGAAGGCAAGCAAAGACTTCTGTATAACAAGGAACTTAGCATCAGTCCATATAAAATTTGTTGAGTGTAACACATGCAACAGTCACCTGAGCTAACACTTTCAGATCATTTCCAATGGCTTTCTCACCAGCATGTGCAGGTTCAGCTCTCCATGTTGGTTATAGAAAAGACACTAACTTAGATTTACTTGAAAGTTTCTAAATATTATAACAGCTCTCTCTTTTTTTTCATTCTATACAATGGATCTTGATCATATTCACCTTCTAACTCCTCATCCCAATGTTCCAAGATCTACCTTTCTCAATTTCATTCCTTTCTCTTATTTTTAACAGCCCACTGGTTCTCCTTTGAGGTGCTCACATCCTCACAGATGTGTCAACCTTTTCTGCTTCGGTTGCCTTACCTTGGTTGCTCTTGTAAGACTCAAAGAGAATTAAGACTGCTCCAGATGAGCTGAACAAAAGGAATTTATGCACTGGCTACCTTGATCTTCCACTCCACTCTCCAAAACTTCCTCCATTTTAGGAAAGAGGTTCTGTATCTTTGACATAGTATTTGTATTCACTGCAATAGCACACTTACCTTCCTCCAACAACTTTTCTAATGAAATCATAGTTTGGCTCTTTGGAATAAGAGGCCAAGGGTTGGCCCAGGTTGGCTTTATATGTATCTTCTTGTGCCTGACCTTTTCCAGCTCTTACAGTCAGAGATGTGAAGCTTCTTTCCACTCAAATAGTTAGAAGTGTTGGAGGATAAGTAATTCATCCAACTTAAAAATTGTTATGTAACAGGAGAGAGAGAGAGAGAGAGAGAGAGAGAGAGAGAGAGAGAGAGAGAGAGAGAGAGCCACCTCACCACTGTCAAATGTAGAACACGTAGAATACATATAGCTGGTATTAGTTGTTTTGCAGTCCTTTATGGACAGTTTTGTGGCACGTTCGTCTATAGAGACACTGATAACATCAAAGATCACTGCTCACAGATCACAATAACATATGATAATCATAAAAAATGCTGAACTATTCCTTTAAATGATCACAATGTGACAGCGTGACTGGAAATGAGCACTTGCCATGTGAGAAACGACATTGACAGATTGCTGCAGGCGGTTTCCCCAAACTCCAATTTGTAACAAAATTAAGTATCTGGAAATCACAATAAAATGAAGCCCAATAAGAAATGCTTATACATATCAGCAGATGCTACCTGAAGTTGATTTCACACAGAGTGAGGATTTTAGCAGTTCACTCATGATACAAACTATAAGGATTATCTGGATACGAATAGCTTAAGAGGAATTGGGAAAGGATGCATGCTCTGTTGTCTTCATTTGTGGAGGATTGGCAGGCAACTCCGGGGAGTTCCGCATTACTCATCAGCAAATGGTTAAGGCTTATGTAATAACCAATTACTGAGTGAAATCCCAGGCCATTAATTACATGCTGGGAGGACATCCTCTAACTGATTGATTCTACTCTCAACTGGAAACTGTTCTCACTTCTTTTCCTTTTAAGATTCTGTCTTAAATTATTGTTACTCCACCTGCAACTCTGTTGTCTCCTACACAAATATTCTGTGATACCATCATCATTTTTAATCATACCGTGATTATAGGAGCATGTGGGATCATTTCCCAGGCCAGACAATAATATGTTGTTTCCTTCTTGAGTAGTGTTTAAGCATGACTGTTCTATAGTATATTTACTAAGCTCTACTCACAAGAACTTAGAAATTCATTCATTATGCATGGAATAAGCCATTAACTAACAATTGTTCAATATAGAATTACTGGGTGAGAAAATTAAAATTCATACAGTAATAAGTCAAGCTCCTTCTTAATTTATATTTACTGGCATAATATGGGGGATTGGAGAAGTAAAGCAGCCACAATAATGATTCCCCTTTGTAATAAACACTGCAGCTGACAGGTATGCAGAGATTGGAGGGGCAGCATTTTTCATTATGTGTCCATAGACTGCGAAGCTGTCAGATGTTAACGAGCTTACTTTCTGCTCTTTGCAAAAAAGGTTAATGGATACAGCACATTTTCCAATGTGACTATGAAAACAAAGAATTACAAAAGGTGTGTGCTAGTGTTTGCTTTAATTCTTTTCAACAAATCCTATATAAAATCCAGAAGGTGAAAGCCACATCAAAGTTCTCATATATCAAAAAATTGTTAGTGACTTCATGTATGTGCTGATGCCAGGGCAAGGTCGGGGGTGAGGGTTTTGATCTGTATTGAAAGTGTTGAAGATAATTTGCTCATCATTAAAATGTAATATCAAGATGGAGCTTTATACACTTAGGTATTAAACTCTTAATTTTAACCCTCTGCAGGACACAATACATACACCATTTATCTATGTTCTTCTCAAATATATCATACTTTTAAAGACATAATTTTTTTTATTTATGTGTATGAGTATTTGCCTGCATGTATGTATATGCACCAAATACCCATGGGAGCACTAGAGTGTGTTGGATTCCCAGAAACTGGAGGTTATGTACAAACAGTTGTGAATTTCTATGTGGGTGCTAGGTAACAAAGTGTACCCATTACAAAAACAGTAAGTATTGAGCTACTGAGCTGCCTTCTCTTTGGCTTCACATGACACACTTTTTGAAAATTAAAAAGGTATTCTTTCTGTCACATTGTATAGCTAACATGCCAAGAGATTAAAATGGCATGTGGAATGAACACCAGCTAGCTTGTTATGAAACAGTTCTCAGGAATGTTCAACCTTCTGCCTGATAGTGCATATTGAATCACATGCAGGTTGACCATTCTTCTCTCCCAGTACCATGGACTGTACCGAAAAACATAATTAAGCTTGTGTTTGCATGTTTTGTGATATAAGTGGAATCACAATGTATGCATTCCTTTGTGATTTGCTTTTTTGGGGGGAGGGGGGGTTCAAGACAGGGTTTCTCTGTATAGCCCTGGTTGTCCTGGAACTCACTCTGTAGACCAGGCTGGCCTCGAACTCAGAAATCTGCCTGCCTCTGCCTCCCAAGTGCTGGGATTAAAGGTGTATGCCACCACACCCAGCTGTGCTTTACTTTTATATTTTATATTTTCTTTTTCTTGAGAATTTCAGACATACATACAAAGAAACATTAACCCACCCTATCCCACTTCTTTCCTTCAACTCCATCCAACACATTGCTCTCTCATCTTCACACTTCTCTCTCTCTCTCCCTCCCTCTCCCTCCCCTCCTCTTTCTGTCTTTCTCTTTTATAACTCTGTGGCAAACACACCTAAATGATGAAAAAAACACTTCCTGCCTCTGTGACAAAATGATGGCTGACTTAATCATGTGTAGGTAAGCACAGCTTCTGTAAATTTACTAATACTCTGCCTGAT
Source organism: Mus pahari (assembly GCF_900095145.1). Lineage (NCBI taxonomy): Eukaryota > Metazoa > Chordata > Mammalia > Rodentia > Muridae > Mus > Mus pahari. The sequence continues at coordinate 37,583,302 of NC_034611.1, forward strand.
ATGTTCATCCCACAGCATCTCCCACAGCATTCCTTTCCAACCACTCCTCCTGTCCCCTCTCACGTGACATTCTATTAACACTGGGACCTGGGGAGGTAGTCAAAGATGTGGAATTAGAGCTGAGCACTCAGGCTCTTACTCTCAACAGGATGACGGGCTTTGTGTCTCGACACTGAGCACTGCCAGCAGCTAAGAGAACTTCCTATAACCAAGGCTGAGGGTGGTCCAAGGCTATGGGTATAAGTCGAAACATTTAGAGAGTAATAGGGAAACATGAACATGTAAAAATCAGCAATAACAGATGCTACACTGGGGCCTAGGAATTCCCCAACCACAGGCTATCAACAAGGATTACAGTGTCAAGGATGAAATCTCCTTCCGTAAAGAAAGCCACAAGTGCAAACAGAACACAGTGAGTTACACTATAAGAGTCATACCACTATTACATCAATAGGCAATCTTGCCTGATAGGTCACTGCAGTAGCATACAGATTCCAGAGCTGGGAAACTGACTTTTTATAACTGACTTTTCTTCCCTAAGGAGCCCGAGAATCTTCATCTGGCACTAGAAAAGCTTGCCATCAGGAAAGAAGCATCCAAGGTGACTTGGTAACTTTAGAAAGAGTTTTTCTATCTCTGGTATCAAAACTAGGGGCTATCATCAGCCAGAAGGTCTTGCAAGGAAGTTATGGAAAGCCTTAAGATCATAATGGCCATAGAGTACATTGTTTTGAAAACTTTTGGGAACCCCTGACATCATAGGGAACGTCTGATGGCTTGGACAGATTTTCTGTTTGTTTGTTTGTTTAAAATTCCATGTTTTCTGACAGCAAAATTGGCTACCCATAGTCTCTTAAGTTATATTTTGAAGTTGTATTTCTAACTAGTCGATTTACATAAGGCGTTTTTCATAATCCTTAGTTTTGGTTCACCCATCCATTACTTACTTTTCTGCCCCATACTTGCTCTCCCACTCCTGCTAAATCCTTTAGCCACCAATATTCTCCCTTTTCATGTCACACGAATTTGAACATCTTTGCAGTTGAATTTTTAACTCGTTTGTGAAATAGTAAGCATCCACATGCTTTCATAACCACATGCTTTGGGTTAACTCTCCCCTTCCCTCTGGTATCTTGAATACTCTGTTACCTCTACACGCTTAAGCTTTTCCATGTCTTTTGCTTAGCGGCAACCCACTATTCAACTTTCTTAATGTGTTGCCCCCATCGAGCTATCACTATTCCAGTTTCTTGTTATCTATTTGTCGCTACACTAAATATACACAAGAACATATTTGAACCTAGGATCCATATATGAGAAACATATGCCAAGTTTATCTTTCTTGGCCTGACATTTTTCACCCAGTTTAATGTTTACCAGTCCCTTCCATTTAATTACAAATTTTATTATTACATTTTCCTTTAGAGCTGAATATTGTTCTGTTGTATATGTGAATACTAACCATATTTTTTCTTATTCATTGGTTTCTTGATGGACATTTAGATCAATTCTACCGTCTAAGCTATTGTGAGAAGTGTGAAATTGAGCATGGAGGTGTACATAACTTTGTAGTAGAATATAAAGTCCTTTGGGCATATACCCAGAACAGTACAACAGGGTCATGTGATAGTTCTATTTCTAGCTTCCAGAAAAATTACTTTTGATTTCCAAAGAAGTATTTTTCATGCCCACACACTGTATAGAAGCTTGCTTTAACCAACTAAGTGCCAAATCATGCTGTCACCATTCTTATGCAGTCACAATATCCTTGTTGCCATTTGTATTCTTGAAGATAACCATTCAAACTAGGGTGGGAAGAAATTTTAAAATAGTTTAAATTTGCATTTCCTTTTGGACTAAAACATTGATCATGTTATAAAGTGTGCTTTTGAGAATTTTCAGTTCAGTTTTATATTTTTTCAATTGAGCCATTTCCTTGTTGCTTAGATATTTCAGTTCTTTACAAGTTTCTAGACAATAATTTTACAGTGTGTGAAGAAGAGCTTGCAACCATTTCCCCCTCTCCATACTGTGGGATGCTTATTCACTCACCTCATTGTTTTATTTGCTGTACAAATGACTTTTGATTGTGTGATGCGCCATTTGCTTATTAGTAGTTCTATTTAGAAAGTACTTCCCTGTACATACATATAAGTTGAAAGATACTCTCTTTCATCAACGAAGCTTTCCTCTCTCTCTCTTTCAGAACATCAATAACATACTGAGGTCCCTGATGGATTTCAAAGTTGAATTCCATACAAGGTGGGGGGGGGAAGGATCTAGTTCTATTTTTCTGTGCATTGAAATCTAGGACCATTTGTGGTCTTTTCTCCTGTCTTTTCTCCATGGTATTTTGCTTTGTTTTGTTTATTGTTTTGTTTTGAGTGATAAAACTCGGGTAACTCTTGTTGGGTAGACCTATATTTGGATTCTCAGTTAACTCTCATTGATCTATGTGTCCAGTTTTGTGCTAACACTGTACTGTTTTATTGCCTTGGCTCTGTAGTATAATTTAAAAATCATTTATGTTACTATTTGCTGCAATATTCTTATTCTCAAGATTGCTTTTGTTATTTAACCATTGTCTTTTGTGCCTTCATATAATTTTTTTGGATTATTTTTCTGTGTGAATTATGGCATTGGGATTTTTATTGTATTACATTAGACCTGTAGGCGTGGTAGAAAGGTCGTTTTCACATGCTTAATTCTTGTAATACAAGAGAAAGGGATATGTTTCATCTTCCACGCTAATCCTCAGTTAATTAAATCTCTTAACATTTTCAATGTAGATGTATTTTCTTTTCTTGGTTAGATTTAATACCTAGTAATTATTTTGTTTTACTTTATTCTATCTATGGATCTATTGTGAATGATTTTTTTACTTGATTTCATTTTCATTGTTGTCCATTTGTATAGAGAAGACTATTAATTTTTGTGTATTAATTTTAGCCTGCTATTTTGCTCATTGTATTTGTCAGGTTTTTTTTTTTTTTTTTTTTTTTTTGTCTCTTATGTATAGAACCATTTCATCTGTGAAGGGATACTTTTACTTCTTTTCTCCTCTATATCTTTTTCTTCTGATGTCACTGCTCTAGACAATACTTCAAGGACTATAATTAATAGAAATTTAGAGATTGGCCATTGTCTTAGCCCTGATCTTTTGTTTGTTTGTTTGTTTGTTTGTTTTATACATTCCAGTCATTGTCTCCCCCTTTTATTCCCCACTCCCACAGTTCCTCACCCCATTTTTCCTCCCCCTTGCCTCCAAGAGGCTGCCACCCCTCACCAAGCCTACCTTTTCCTGGGGCATCAAGTCTCTCCAGGATTAAGCAGAGCTTCTCCCACTGAGGCCTGACCAGGAAGACCTCTGCTATATTTGTGCCTGGGGCATCTGGCCAGCCTGTGCATGTTCCTGGTTGGTGGCTTAGTCTCAGGGAGCTAGCACCCTGGAGTCAGGATAAGTTGAGACTATTGGTCTTCCTATGGGGTTGAGTTTCTCTTTAGCTTCCTCAATCTTTCCCCTAATTCAAAAATAGGTGTCCCAAACTCCAATTCAATGGTTGGATGCTATACCTGATCTTAATGGAAGTGCTATGAGTTTTTTCCTTTTAGTATGCTATTGGCTGTAGGATTATCACACACAGCCTATGCTGTATTAAATCACATCCTCCATCCACAGCCTCCCCTGACTCTTATCATGAATAAATGCTGGATTATGCCAAAGAATTTTTTTCCTGCATCTACTTAGACTGTAAAATTCATCTGTAGTTTTTTTTTCTTCCCTTTTTAAGGCTGGGGGTGTCTTCATTTTATTTTGGTATCAAGGCAATTCTGATATCATAAAGAGAGCTTGGGAGCTTCCATTATTACTTTATGAAATGATTTGATAAATACTGGTATTAGTTGTCCCTTGGAGTTCTGATTAAATTCTGAAATGTCCTCTTCTTGGTCCTGAAATCTCAAAGCTGGGAGACTATTATTACTGCTTTAATCTCATTATTGTTTATAAAGCAGTTAAAATGACTTTTTCATCTTGATACATTTTGCTGTGTCATATACATCTAGAAATGCATTAGTTTCCATTAAATGTTTCAGATTAGTCAAGATTTTTAAGTTATATATTCACAATTTTCTGAAGTTAGTTGGTATTTAAAGCAATGTCTGTAACTGTATTTATTAGGTTATCATCTTCCCTCCATTTGATGAATATGGTGAAGGGGCTATCAATTTAGTTTATCTTTTCAAAGAACCAAATTCATTTTATTGAGTTCATAGTTTTTGTTTTATCTCATTAATTTCTGTCTTGACTTTAAATATTTCTCCTAATATGCTGTTCGTGAGGTATTTTTGTTCTTGTGCTCCCGAAAGCTTTAAGGTTGTATTGTTATTGATTTGAGTTGGCACCGATTCTTTTATGTAGACACTATACTCCCCCTTTTTTCTTTTAGTACTTAGTTTATTGTGTTTCAGAGATTGAACTGCTAAGTGTTCTTTTCATTCTAGTCTAAAACTTGCTCATTTCCTTACTGCTTTCTTCACCTACCCATACAGCACTTGATCCCTATGAGTTTGTGAATATTTTTTAGTTTTTGTATCTGTTGAGCCCCAGCTTTATTTCAGTGTGGGCAACTAGAATATAGGATGTACACTTTCAATTTTCCTACATTTGTTAGGCGAAGATTTGGTTCCTAATATGCGACTATTTTGGAGGAAATTTCATGGCTACTGAAAAGAATGTGTATTAATCAATGTTCTAAAGAAGGATCATTAGGGACCAGGAAGTGAACAACTGAGAAACATCACGATCAGGAACAGACCAAATGCACTAGGATCCTGTCCTCCAAGCTCCTATCAGCAGTAAGAACTGCTAAAGATACGAAACAAACTTAACTTCCTAAAAGGGGAAGAGACAAGTGGAGCTGCCTTGAATTGACATAATAGCTGAACTGCCTGGAAGAAGTACCCACAGACCTGGCCAGCTACCTGAAAGTGATGGGGCGTTTTTCAGGGGCCCAGCTTTTCTGAATCATCATCACTCGTGCTGGGATTGGCACTAAATGATGCTGCTGCCTGTGAGCCATCTCTGCTTCTGTAAAATGTCTCTGATAATGAACTTGTTAGTTCTCCAAGTTGGACTTTGTGGGATCTGTCACTGGTTACTAATCTGAAATGAAGAGCTTCTGCATAGCTCTCCAGGAAATGTGTCACACAACGTTGTCTTTCAAATCTTAAAACGTTTATCTTTCTAGATCCCTCTTGCTTAAAGTGTTTCTACTGAATAATCAGGTGTTGTTCTGATGGGCTTGCATTTGAAGTGACTTAACCCTTATCTCTAACATCTCTCACAACCTTCTGATTTTGTCCCTCTTTTAGGTGTGATATGTCCTGGGGAGTTTCTTTCCTGATACTATCTTTTTGATGTTCTGTAGGTTTCTTTTACCTGGGCGACTCTTTTCTCTTTCAAGAGATTTCCTTATATAATTTTATTGAAAAGAACGTATATGACATTACTGTGATATTCACCTCCATCTCCAATGCTCATAATTCAGAGTTAAGGTATTTCCCAGTGTCTCTAAGCACTTCAATGTTCTGTATTTTCAAAATTTGTCATTGTCCTTTATTGAATGATTCAGTTCCTCGATTTTGTCTTCCATCCTCAATACTCCATTTTCAAATATTATGTTCTATCGGTAAGACTTTGCAATGAGCCTTCAATTAGGCTTCCTGAGTTTTCATTTGCAGGACCATTTCACTTGTGTCATCCTTCAGCAACTCTCTTTCTTTATTCATGTCTTGTGGGGTCTTTTTTACTATATTCACCTCTTTACTTTAGCTCTGTGGGGGTGCTTTTTGATCCCCTTTTAGCTGATTGAACTGATTGAACAGTGTTATAGTAATTCTTTGGAATTCTTTACTCATTCTGCCATGTACCATGGATTAGTAATTTTTGGAGAAGACATGTTGTCTTGCTTTCTCATATCATCATTGTTTATGCACAGGGATGTGTATGTCTGCAGTTGTTTTTTTTTTTTTTTTTTTTTTTTTTTTTTTTTTTTTTTATTTATTTGCCTTGAATACTTTTTTTTTTTTTGTCTATTCCAGATGCCCCTTTTCTCTCAGTAGAGAACAGTGTTCATGAGAGGACCAAATTGTAAGAAGATTGATGTGCCGTTTTCTTCAGTATACAAGGCCATAGGCTATATTCATATTCTTCCTCTGTGAGTTCACTACTATTCTCAGTACTATTCACTATTCAAAGGTCCACATCCCCCTGTATTGTTCCACTTTTGTTGCCATCTGGTGTGGCTCTCTATACCTCTATACATTGCCCTAGTTCAGATGTGGTCTTACCCCTTTTCCTGCAACCTCCCACGCCTGTTGTGGGACTCCGTGGATGTCTTAGTTAGGGTTTTACTGCTGTGAAGAGACACCATGACCAAGGTAAGTCTTATAAAGGACAACATTTAATTGGGGCTGGCTTACAGGTTTAGAGGTTCAATCCAGTATCATCAAGGCAGAAACATGGCAGCATACAGGCAGGCATGGTACAGGAGGAACTGAGAGTTCTACATCTTCATCTGAACGCTGCTAACAGAATACTGACTTCCAGGCAGCTAGAATGAAGGTCTTACAGCCCACATCCACAGAGACAAACCTACTGGAACAAGGCCACACCTACTCAAACAAGGCCACACCTTGTAATGATGCCACTCCCTTGGCCCAGTAAATACAAACCATAACCATGGGCTGGACATCTTACTCTGGACTAGTCTTTGGCTTCCTTCCTGGCCCAACAGGTTGGTTTTTTTTTTTTTTTTTTTTTTCCCTTGTAAGACTTTCTATACCTGGAGACTTAACCCTGGGTGCAGTATACTAGCCATTTCTGCAGCTTCTGTTGTAACTTATGGAATGCCTGCCTAAAACTGGAATGTTGTGTGACTTCCCAGTGCACTGGATAGCATCTCTGGGGTTTGAAATGTGGGCAGCAAACTATTAAATTACAGTAGTTGTAAGAAGACTCTTGCAACAAGAAAAAAAAAACTTCTGAATTATTTTAAAGTCTTAAAAATTTTGCCAATTTCCTAGACTGATCTGATAGACAAGTATGCAGTACTATACACAGTCTCTAATTTCTTAGAAAAAGGAAACTTAGTAGAAATATCTTGCAATTATGTTTGTATCCCTCCCTAGGTTTGTTGGGGTCTAAGATGCTTAGTCCAAAAAGAATTCTTTACTTATTATTCTTATTGTTTATCCTTATTCTTATTATTGTGTGTGAACATGTGTACATGGATGTATGTGTATGTCTATGTATGCATAAGCATGTGTGTGTGTGCTTGCATATGTGTGTGCCCCTATGTTTGCATGCCTATACAGGCATGTTTGGTGGCATCAGGACATATTTCTCTACTGCTCTTGTCCTTACTTGATTTCTTTTGAAACTTTTACTTTATATTTCATGTATGTGTATATTTTTCTGTCTGTGTGAGTGAATGGCATCTTCATATGAGTTCCTGCCAAGGTGAAAAGAGGGCTTTTGTATCTAATAATACAGCTGGCGTTTGTGAGCTACCCAATGTAGGAACTGAACGCTAAACTGCAGTCTGCTGGAAAAGGGTTAAGGACTCTCACCTCCTGAGCTCTCTGCCCTTCTTCTCCAAATCTGATCAGGGTTTCTCACTACCTGGCCTTGGATGTAGTACCACATCGTACATGACATGTATCACCAGGTGTCCAGTTCCTTTGGAAGATAATACCTGGACTTCAAAGTTCTCTATTAGGCTTGAAAATGCTCTGATTCTGAGAATCCAGTGCTCTCATTCACTGATGTCACTGAATGTGTGTGACTCCACAGAGACTTCAATGACATGACCATCACAACCCCCTCCCCCCCCAAACTGAACCTTATTCTATATGGAATGAGAAGATGAGAGAATTCCAAACTTTGTATTATATTCAATTTTACAAGATACTTAAAAGTTCAACGTGGAAGCATATTTAAAACCCTGCCCTGATCTTTTTCAGTAAAAAATGCATTTGTATGCAAATTATACTCTACAGTGTACACCTGAAAGTGTATTGCTCTGCACTTTTCCTAAGCTCCAGAAAATAGTTAAAGGACGTCTGAAGGATGTTTGATTTGAAAACACTTTTGCATAAGAATGTAAAATAAATTTAAAAACAGTTTCTCTACACCTGCCACAAGATTGCTACTTGGTAGAAATCTGCCTCAACACTGAGTAGGTGCGTTGTTCTCACTGACCTCATTAGTACAGACATGTTCTGTGGCATTATTTAATCCACATATAAATGGCAGTGTAAGGCACATACGTGGCAACCAGTGTTCCACATGAAGCAGGAGGTTCTCACCAGGTTAGTCGTGGGAAGTCCTAAGGTGAAGGTAAGGACAGAGGCCTGGAGAACTCATCCCCCTGAGAAAACCAATCACACTTACAGTGTCTTCCCTGATGTTCGAACGGATCTGGTTTAATAAGCTTCTACTTGCAGTCAGAACCTCATTTCCTTCTGCATAGACATACAAAATTTATTTAAAATGAGTAAGAAGTATTTAAATAGTATAATGTAACTTTTAAGTCTATCTTTCAAATCAAATATTTATCTAAATTATATTCAGAGGCAAGTCTGAATAAATCTGATAGAAATGTGTCAGAACTATCAGGCATTTCATTCCAATCTCCGGGGGTAAGAGAAAGCAAGAACAGCTGAAATACTTCAAGTTCTCCTAGCTCCTTAAATGTAAAGATGCCCACCTCTAAGATGTTCAAGCCAAATCACACATGGACTGATGTACTCAAATCCAAGCTACAAATAATAGAACATATTCTTAAAAACATTTAGCATACATTTCAGTTAAAATGCCTGTGCCCTTTTAGTGATTTTTATGTAGGTAAAGAAACCTTAGTTATACCTAGCAATATAAACAAATTTAAGAAGTTCCACAGATATGAGAGTAGCCCTAACAAAGATTCCTAGTAATGAGGGACACAGGGCCTTAACTGGCCATCTTTGTTAACCAGGTAGAGAGACTGGGACACCAACCCAACCACAAAACCTTGGACATACAGATTGTCCTGCCTGCAGAGTATTCTGGGACCACAGCCTGGCAGAATCATCATCAAAGACATCAGAGCGACTTTATTCAGCGACTGGTGGGAACAGGTGCAGAGCACAATGGTCAAACATTAGGTGGAACTTGGCAGTCCTGAGGAAGAAAGGGAGGAAGGAAGGATGGGAGGAACTAGAGGGTTCAGAGACACACCCAGAGAATGTGCCCCACAGAGGCAACTGACCAGGAATCATGGGAACTTGAGAGATCAGGGAACCTACGCGCATCTAGCCTAGGTCCTCTAGCAATATATGGCTGTGCAGCTCGGTGTTCTTATGGAAATTCCAACAGTGGTAGCAAGGGCTGACCCTGACTCTTTTGCACACTTATGGGAACTTTTTTCCCCCTACTGGGCTGCCTTGTCCTTTCCTTGTGTTTTCCTTGTCTTATTGCAGCCTATAATGCCATGTTTGGTTGATGCCCCTGGGAGGTCTGCTATCTTTTGAGGGGAGTGGAGGGATGGGTCTGGTGAAGAGGGGAAGCAGGGTGCCTAAGAGGCTGGGGGAAGGGCATTGACGGGGAACTGCAATCTGACATAATATGTAAGAGAAGAATTTAAAAGAAAGACAGATTTTAATTTTGACCGTCATATCACAATTGAACTAAAAGTAAATGAGTGAAATTTAAAAAGAAAATGATAGTATTATTAATAGACTACTATCCTTTTGTGATCAGTGTTTTAAATGAAGCTGCATGTTCCCACTAGGTCAGTCATGGGAAGAGCAGAGGTGAAGGAAAGGACTGAGGACTGCAGAATTCATTCCCCCAGAAGCCAGTGCTCTCTAACTCTAAACTAGCAGAAACCAGCCATCTTTTTAATACCTTACTTTATCGGTGATACCCATTGAAAACTTGTTTTCATTTTTATAGCCATAAAATATACTTTAATTATTGTTACATATATAAAGCTTGTGCTGACTTTTTACATGCTTCAAAGGCATGCTTCCAGAGACATATTAAAATTCTCTTAATAGGCAGAAAAATATTTTGAAAGATGGACCAGACATTTTATTCACTGGTTCATGAATTCGTGTACATTCATTATGAAATCAATCACACTGCACTGTGATGCATAAGACAGAAGACAGGTACATCTGAAGACCAAATGATGGTTGTCTGTCCCTTCCTGTATATTGCTTTTTTGTTTTAATTTTACTATTTTATTGGATATTTTCTTTATTTGCATTTCAAATGTTATACCCTTTCCTGGTTTTCCCTCTGAAAACTTCCTATCCCTTCCCCCTTCCCCTGCTCACCAACCCACCTAGTTCTGCTTCCTGACCCTGGTATTCCTCAGTGGGCATAGAGCCTTCACAAGATGAAGAACCTCTCTTCCCATTGATGACTGACTAGGACATCCTCTGCTAAATATGCAGTTAGTGTCATGAGTCCCACATGTGTACTCTTTGGTTGGTGGTTTAGTCCCTGGGAGCTCTGGGGGTACTGGTTAGTTTATATTGTTGTTCCTCCTAAAGGGGTGCATACCCCTTCAGCTCCTTGGGTCCTTTCTCTAGCTCCTCCATTGGGGACCCTATGCTCAGACCAATGGTTGGCTGCAAGCATCCACCTCTGTATTTTTTAGGCACTGGTTGAGCCTCTCAGGAGACAGCTATAACAGACTTCCGTCAGCAAGCACTTGTTGGCATCCACAATAGAGTCTGGGTTTGGTGACTGAATATGGGATGGATCCCCAGGTGGGGCTTTCTTTCTATTTCTACCTGTCTATCTGTCTTCTTGTTCCTGTCTGTGTGTGTGTGTCTGTTTGTCCATGGCTGTATGTTTTATTTGATATTTAATAATGTCCTAATTTATTGGGCAATATTCCAAAACAGTGGTTCTTAACCTGTGGGCTGAAGCTTTGGTGGTAGAATGACCATTTCATAGAGGTCAATTTTTAGATACCCTGCATATCAAATATTTACATTATGATTCATAAGAGTAGCACATTTATACTTACGAAGCAACAACAAAATAATTTGGAGGTTGGGGCTCACCACAGCATAAGGAACTGTATTAAAGTGTTACAGCATTAGGATGGTTGAGAGCTCCTACTCCAAAGCATTCCAGAATGATGAGTCAAGGTGAATCCATAAGCTAAATATTTATACTTGTTACACATCACATCAGAGTCACTGTACAAATGAATAGCTTCATTGTAGTTAAGATATAAAACAATTTAAGGGATTCCAGTAAATATTACAGTTTTAATTCTCCAAGCACTCTCACATTTTTGAAATGAATATGGATGTGATTCCAAAAATGATAGTTTTGGGCATTATTCTGATGGCAAGTACAAGAAAAAGTATTCAATTTTTTAAAGCTTAATTTAAGTGAAAAGAAAAGCTAGGTGAAGAGAAATTCCTGTCCAATATGAATATTATGATTTAATCTCTTCTCAGGAATCTACTATTGCTGTGATGTAAAATGTATGAGATACAATGAGATAATGTTCTGTCACTGGATGTGATTCTTCCAAAAGCAACTCATAAATGTAGGAAATCTATAGCAGCCACACATTTGCTATACATTTTCTTTAAATAAACCTTCAGTTCATATTCAACTGCAGCACTCATTCCTATGTGGCTAGAATTAATGTCTGTCTGCCTAAAATGTGTATTTTAAATTTTTTATTGCATACAGGCTTTTTTGTATATACACATGTATTTGTTTGTAAATGCTATAGGGTATGTGTGGAGGTCACAACACAATTCTTGGGAGCTGGCTCATTTTCATCATGTGAATCTCAGGTAGTCAGCTCATATTTGGCAGTAAGCAAATTTGCCCACTGAGCTGTTTTCCAAGCCCCTGAAATGTATGCTTTACACAAAAATTATATTTCAAGTATTTTTTATTGTTCAAAAAATATTTCCAGTTCCCAATAAGGTTTTTATTTCATATTCTTTACCTTGGTTTTGATCCACTGAGACAGGATTTCACTAAGGAGCCTTAGCCAGCCTTGAACTTAATATGTAGGTCAGACTGGCCCCAAACCTGAAGCTTTCCCCCTCTACTCTATGTCTAGAATGCTAATCGCATGCCACTGTGCCTGGCCTTAATTAAAGCCGTGATAACAACTAAATGGAGAGGAGGAAATGAAGGGCAACAAAGACAAAGATGTAGAGATGAAGTCTCTCTTGACAGAAAGTGGAGTCTAGATGAAGAACAACTCTAACAATCAGCCCAATTGGGTTCACATTTACTAATGAAGTTTAAGTCTGGATGGAGCTTACCATCATCAAAGAAGAATCTGTCACATATGAAGATCATTATAGACAGATGCAACTGATCAAAATAAAAAGAACAAATGACCAGGTGGCACGAACCCTCATATATACAACTACAACCCAACTCCTACACGTAGGCTCAGGGATCATTATAGGAGAAGGAGCAGCAACATTATGAGAACCCGAGAATCATGGCATCTGCTGGAAACTGTGTCTTCCAGATATCAGAAAAACGCTGGGCCCATTAAACCTCACAAACGTGGCTACATAAACAAGACCTGAAAAGTGATAAAACCTGTTGTGTGAGAATGTGGAGGAAGGAACTCTCACAAGAACCAACCCCTAGGTGAAGAGCTATTGCTAGGGAAGAATAATTCAGCTCTGAGAAAAAGTTCTCTGATAGGAGATTCAGTCCCAAGGGGTCATCCCAAAACACATACACATATGGGCAACACTAAATAAACTTGAGAGGTTTTTATGGTGTGTGTGTAAACAAAGAATGAGAGATAATGAACTTAAGGAATAAAAGGCACATGGGATCGGTTGGAGGGAGGAGAGAAAGGAGAGAAAAATAGAAATACAGTACTAATGTATAAAATTCTCAGAAAATAAGTAATATTTTAAAACTAAGAATATAATCAATAACAAAATAAGTAAGCACACAGTTTCTCCAGAGGAGTCTGAGTTGCAGAACTTTAGGGACACAGGTACTCCCTTGTCATTGAATTTCCTCTTTTCTAGTTCCTGGTACTTTGTAGTTGCAGACCACAAAAACATAAGCTCTCTGACCAAGAGTACAACATGGCAACATGAACACAGTAACACAGTATTTTATGAAACTTAAATAGATTAAAGTGAAATTAAACAAGGGTTATATTCTGTTAAACTCATGTCCTATGTGGACCAGCTAAATGGCTCATTAGGTAAGGGTGATTGCCACCAAGCCTGACAATCTGAGTAGAGGAATGGAACCCTGTGATTGTTTGTATATGCTGGACCCATGGAGTGGTGTGAACTGAAGACATAGCCCTGTTGCAGTAGGTGTGGCCTTGTTGGGGTAGGTGTGTCACTGTGTGTGTGAGCTTTAAAACCATAGTCCTAGCTCCCTGGAGGCCAGTATTCTGCTAGTAGACTTCAGATGAAGGTGTAGAACTCACAGCTCCTCCTGTACCATGCCTGCCTGGATGCTCCCAAGTTCCCACCTTGATAGTAGTAGACTGAATGTCTGAACCTGTAGGATATCCCCAATTAAATGTTGTCTTTATAAGAGTAGGTTGGTTATGGTAGCTGTTCACAGAGGTAAAACCCCTAAATAAGGCAAACCTAATACTTAAAGTTGTTTTTTGTCTTCCATGTGTCCTTCATTGCATGCATTAATATAGCTACACACACACACACACACACACACAATAGATTAATATAAAAATGATTTTATTGATTAGTCAACTGACAATTTATATGCTTATAATTTTATTCATAAATTACCTAGACTCAGACAATAGGCTTTTGGTTGTAAAATTCTGTTTTATAATAAAACCTTGAAGAAATTTATTCCTCACGAAGATATTTCGTTTTGAACTCACTCATGAAATAGGAAAATGCATTGGTTTTCTATGATGCTGAATCCATTATGAGTATTTCATAGGACATAGTTGCAGAACAATGAACAAATATTTGGCTTCCTCTTAAAAACTATACCTGACAAGGAATGAGAAACTCCTGTGATATTCTCAGAAGTAATTTCAAATCATAGAGTTCAACAGAGAAATTAGACACATAAAGAGAGATCGCAGAAGACAAAGTGAGACGAGAATGCAATTAGGAAAAATAAGTTAGCAGAGAGTTCATTTGATCAAACAGCATACCTGTTCCACACCTGTATGCATAATTGAAACGTGATACTAAAAATGAATGAGACTGGTGTGTACCAAGCAAATCTAGACATAAACATGAAACCTGCAAGATTTCCCCGAGCGATTACAGAGACATTGAATTCCTCAGTGAGTAGTGACCATGTGGAGCTACATAGAAACACTAAGAAAAGGGACCAGAGAGAAGAGACCAGTCTAAAGTGAGTCTTCTAAAGAATGACAAAGAAATGGATTATGATTTATTGTTAAATAGTGCTTGAAACCAAGCCCCGCATGTGGAAAGAAGTTGGTGTGTTTAATGCAGTGTCAGGGTCATGCTCCAATTACTTGATAACATGAAAAGAAACTTTAGAACACCATGAAATAAGATACTATTCACCATCTGGAAGGAGAAGGAAGCCTTACCCATCCTTGAGAGTAAGGACCTCTTAAATCCAAGTTGTGAATTGCCCTTTTTTAATCAAGAGCACTAAGGTAGGGGAGAGTTTCTTTCAAGTGTGAGCACTTCAGAATTCCTGATGTGGAGTGGCAGCAGGGGCCTCTGAGAGAGCCCCACCCCCACCGCAGCAGCCCTATCCATGCGTGGTAGATTCTTACATGCTCTCCAGTGCTGCTTGTTAGAGGAGGCACAAGGCAGAGATCAGTGAAAAGAATCCTTACAGAAATAGACATTACCCTAGGAGCCAGTTTTAGGTTGGGAGTAATAGGAGATCAAATAGGGAGGTTTTGACCTTCATTTTTATCTCCCTTCAATCTGATGGCTTATCCTTGGCATAAAGCCTTGTAGCTAAAATTTGGACTTAATATTTTTTAAACATGACTTTGCAAAGGGTATAAGTACCAGGGTAGGGTGTATTCTTGAGAATTGGGGCTCTGGTTACATAGTGCCGACCCCAATTTTATTTTAGAATACGCTTTATTTTGTGTCATTGACTTGGAGTATTACATCCTTATCCATTCACACTCTGAGCTTACCAGATAAATCAGAGCATTTTGGCATCGAGAAAGAAAGTGCAGTTGAAATGTGATTCTCTAATCCATCAATTATTTCTGCCTGTGCATGTTTTCAGGATCGTGCATTTTCATTTATGTCTACACTGAAAATGCTAGTGTTCTCAGCACAATCCATGTATCCAGCACACCCAATGCAGTAGCAGGGGAACAATTCACCCACATCCTTGTTACACTGTCCTTAACCGGTTCATGAGTTCATTGACTGTCCCATTGAATGTACATGATTTCATTGATATTCGTTCTAACCCATTTTTAGTTCCATTCTCAATGACTTTTTTTTCAATCCAGTGCAATTCACATGG
>NC_034611.1:37598953-37606017 GCF_900095145.1 Mus pahari
GGAGGAGGAGGAGGAGGAGGAGGAGGAGGAGGAGGAGAAGGAGCAAAAACCTTCAATTTTGGTCCAATTTGTTGAATGGTAGCAGTTATTTTAGGACAAACTACACATGTAGCAAAATAAATTGCTATAGAACTCCACCATACTATAAGCTACAGGTATCCTATATAAAAAGAATGATGCTTTCTAAATAAATCCTAAGACTTTCATAGGCTCTAAGCCATTCATGTGACATATGTGTAGTAGTACAAACTATGATTTATAGAATGTGGTAAACTATAATATGTGGCTTAGTGAATGACTAGTGTGCCAACTATATATTGAATAACTTGAAACAAAAATCATGTGACAAATAGTGTCACTTTTCTTCCAAGTGGAATTTTCTAAATGATTAATAAAATGAAAGTAATTTGCCTAAGCATTGTCTTAATATTAATGACATAATTTTAATAAGTTAAATTATAAAACCGAGTAACAAATAGTTTGCCAAACCATGATTATATTTCTAAACCCTCGAGTTGTTTAAAAAATCAAAGTAATTATATAGAGTGCATTATTAAAGTTGGTTCAATGGCTAGGACACAATTCAGAAAGTCCTTGCTGAATAAGCATTATTGTAAAATCTGAAGTCTGATTCTTCAGCACAGACATAAAATGCCAGATGTCGGACATGCCTCTGACCCCAGCTCTAAGAACAGGAAACAGAAGGTTCTGTGGGCCTCATGGCGTCCCAGTCATGACAAAATAGAGAGCTCCTGGTTCAAAGAGACACCGCCTCAAAAGTAAGGTGGAAAAAATAAGAAGGAATTCCAAGTGTCAAGGTCTTGCCTGCACATGTGTATGTGCACATGTATGCACATACATGTATGTACATGTACATGTATGCACATGTGTACTTACACATGTATACGCATGTGTACATGCACATAGATAGACATTTCACATCCTTACATCTGCCTCTCCAAACAAAACTTATCTTAAGTCCATTTTGCCTGTAACAGAGGAATTTGACATGAGTTTTGTACTAAAACTCAGAAGAAGATCCTGTCAATGGAAAAAGAGTCAATACGCCAAGGTCATATGTTTAATATATTAACTCACAGAAATTCTGAAGTTTTAGTTCAGATATAACCTGAAATTTGATCAAAGCAAAGAAATTAAAAGTAACAGTTTCTATTCAAATAAAAGAATGTATTTTAGCCCACATTTGAGAACCTTAATTCAGACATAGATGACAGAATACTAACATGAGATATATATATATATATATATATATATATATATATATATATATATATATGAAAGTTTAGGAAATCTCTGATATCAAAAACAGAGAAGTTTTGGAAAACTTCGTGGAGCAAGTGTAAATTCATCTCACTCAGGGCATATATTATAGAATGCAATGTCTTTGTATGCAAGCAACATTATTGTTTCATTTTGTTTATTCATCCCTGCTAGAGTCAAAATAATGAAAGCACAGCCAACACACAAAATCCAAACAGCACAAAGCAGGAAACTCAAAGGAATATAGTCAAAGCTTTATATGTCCCAGTTTTCTGAGAAGTAAATCTAAAAATTCAAGCATGACACAATGGGACATACTTGATTTCTATACACATTTAATATGTGAATGTGACTTGTGTCATGCAAATGGATTTCCAGCTTGCCTCAAGAGCTGTGAATTCCAGTTTTAATTACCTTACTACTCAAGGGATAGTGCTGAGACTCAGTTTTTCTGTGTTTTCTTTCTTTCCTTTGTTAAGAGAGTTCTGAGAGGATGCTATGTCCTGCTTCCTTCCAGTTCAAGAAGATTGTCATCAGGGACCATAATATTCAGATTCTGATCACTCATATCTCATATTGCATTTGTGTCTTTTCCTAGGAAGGTAACATCCTTAGCCAATTGAAATTAGCGAGATCTCCTCAAGGCTGATCGATACTGCCACAGCTGCCTGCAAGGATCTTATCTGGTCCTCATCTTCAGGACAACTGCACGGCAATCTTTATATGCTACCTTTTGAAGTCCGAATAAAGTCATTTAGATAGATTTGAACTGAAACCAGCCTGCATGGAAGAACTAAAGCCAAAGTGCCTGGCAGAGTGAATAGCCCACTTGTTTCTTCTTGCCAGATTTCTATTCAGCTTGCAATCACATATTAAGCATTCTTGATCTGGAAGATTGAAACACAATAAATGTGTTGTAAAATAGTAGCTTTTTACTTCTCCAGTTTAAAAAGTTGTTATCTCTAAGCCTGGGAGAGCGATGTCCTGTTTGTCATTCTCCTGACCTTTCTTTTCAAATCTTAGGTTTCTCTTCATAACAACTTTTAAAAATAAAGTGAAATAAAGAATATGAATGTGGAGTCTATAACAACACTGAATTTCCCTCTCAGTTTCTATAAATACTTATTCCTAACGATTCCCTAGCAATTTCAGTAATTAGTATAAATGATTTAAATTAAAGCATTTTGGCTCAATGACAATAGCTACTGCTACTATGGTTATTTATTATATGAATTGCTGCAAACCACTTCTTTTCATTCCCCACAGTAACGTTAATTTGTTCTGCTAGTAGCAGGAAAAAAAAAAAAAGCAGTTGTCCTATCAAATCGGCTACTCTGTTGGCAAAGAATTATTTTAATTATGCATTGAATGTACATAGAATGCATTAGGAGCACATTCTGTTGTTGAGTGGCTCCGTTTACATATTTCCCATATTTGTGTACAGATAAATATGCATACTTATATGCATACATATATGCATATGTATAGTCAATACCATGTAATGTATGTACTACACATATATGTGAATACAATTATACAATCAATGATGCTGAAAAGTCAATGACTTTTTTGAGTAGTAATTAAATACAAAGAACACTGGCATTGTTGGCTCACATATATTGTTGTAATTGGAGGAATCACTTTCAAAAGGGTCTGAACAAATTCCAATTTGCAATGCTACATTGGCTCATATGCCAACAGTTGTCGTTTTTCAAATCAGTAGTGCTCAGACCCTTTCATTCAAGGTTATAGTATAAAAATTTTGGAATGACTCAGAAACATGAATATTCATTTGACACAGATACATACATACCAAGCTTTGTTTTCATATAAGTTACTGCTGTGGCAGACATTTCTCATTAAAAAGAGATCGTTTGTGGTTGAAATCTGTTGCAAGCTTATCAAAGCACCCTCTGCTTTCCCAACACAGAGGGCATTTGATCCAAGATGCCACATGGGCATCATCATAGGCTTTGCACTCTGAAATGGATACCCAGGACCTGCTCTTCCTGAAGTTAACCGAGTCTGTCTCCTTCAGATATATTCACCACATCATGGTCACATCTGATCATTGTGATCTCTCATCATGAAAAGGATTCAGTACTTTCCAAAAACCCTGGGGAGATAGCGTACTGTTATTAACATGCAGAGGCAATTGTGATATTTGGCCTTGTTCCTTTGCCTTGTGATCTGTGCTCCGGCAATATTGATGCTTACAGTTTCCAGAGTGCTTTATTTTTAACATTGCCTTTAAATTGTGCACATTCTGTCCTCTGCCCAGACTTTAGCCTCTTTAACATATGATTCATCTACCTAGAATCCCACTGAATGAGCTTTCAGTGCCTCTCTCAGGAATGAGTATAGCCTTAACTCTCACTAAGGACATTTCTCTGACAACCACCGCCACAGCATTTTCCTGAGAGCTGGAGACATGACCCTTTGGCACTCTATATTGTACTCACCCAAGTGAGTTTGACATACTGTATTATTACTGATGTTGACTTCATTGATGCTCCCATAATTTCTGTTGCAAATTCCTTGAATGTAAAGATTATATATAATTAACTACTAAAACCACCTGCTAATTAATAGGTGTATAACACATGTCTAAATTAATGTGCAAAATTAATTAATATTATTTATGGCACACATACTAACACTTATTAATGAAAGTCGGAAATGATAATCTTGTTCCAAAGTTAGGAACTCTGCCACATTAACAAAAGAGTAGTAGAAAATCTTAAACTCTGTCCATGTTGCCTTACAAAAATCATCATCACTCTCTTTTGTGTAGAAATTTTAAGTTTATTTGAAATCCTTTCTCAATCATAACAACAGAATAGAAGTATATAAAAATGCTCAAATCATCCTTTCTTTTCCGTTCTTGAAAAACGGAGTGAACCTTCATTTCTGGTCTGCTGATTTCTTCCCATGTAGCTCATGCACCTGTCACATCTTGATGAGTTCACTGACTGTTGTGGTTACCTAATGCTACATAACAAACAGTCTGAAATTGGGTGGTATGAAAAGACATGATCATTTGTTATTCTTGTTGCTCATGGTTCAGGGACTTGACATAACTAATCTAGTTACTTATCACTCAGCCCCTCTCATGAGGCTTGGTCAGTGGGGCTGGGGTTATTCTGACAGCATCCTCCTCATCTGCATGTTTGGAGATAGATGATGACTGTCAGCTAGAACATCAATGGATGTTTCCAGCCAGCGCTTCTAGCAATGATCTCCTTATATGGATTAGACTTCCTAACAGCATAGACATGGAGGATCCAAATATGAGTCCAGAGAACAACAGAAGCTGCATGGCTGTTGGTCACCTTGTCATGGAATCAGGAACCCCCATTTCCCCTGCAGTTTACTCTTTACCAAGTATATAGGGTCCACTCATAGTTAAATGGAACAGAGCTGGACTCTGTACATTTTCTCAGAATGAAGATGTAGAAATAAGAGCTTAGAAATATTCTAAACTCACAAGACCTACCTATGTTCTTCTTGGTCATTGGTATATTCTTTCTTCACCCACTTTCTCATTCAGACATGCTTCCTTAGTAGTGGTATTACCACTATCGATGTTTCCTGGCTGAGCATTTGTGCTTGTGTCTGTGAGCTAACATGCAGTAGAAGTTTGTGACCATGAGCATTTATAACAGTGTCTCCATGTGAACGTGAACACGCTTGAGTAGGCTCTGCGTATATTGGAATAGTGCACTGTACAGTCAAGTAAGCAGAACATATAAGCATTCTGTTTCATCAATAATTCAAAATAATTTTATTAAGTTGTGAATTACTTTTTCTTAATCAAAACTGATTAATAGATTTTTTAATGACCTAGTTGAGATGGTAAAATGTTTTAAACTAGATATATGTGATGGTTTCACAAGACTGTACATAATTAATATTATAGAATTATAAATTAAAATGAATATAAAGTGACATAGTACTGCTATATTCATATGTATATAGAAATATCATGAGTTTAAAAACCCAGAAATTTTATGTACTTAGTAGCACAGTGAGTTGTATACTTAGAATGATTCAATTGTACACTTTGTGTGACATATCTCAATAAAATCTGTCCTGAATGTTCAGAGTATAGATCAGTTATTATTGATAAAGACTTGAACTACTATCAATGCAAAATTCTAAGAAATAAGCTACTTAATATGAAGCCAGGGGGTCCAGAACACTGATCTATAAACTGGTTCTCTAACACCCACTGTATTGTTCTGTAATTAAAACGCTTTGTATTATCTTTTGGTCTCCAGAGATTTGTGTTTGCATATTAGTTATAAGAAGCTCCTTACATATAATGAATGGCTTTTCTGGAGTTGTGTTCACACTAAAGCATCACAATGTCTACAGCCACAAAGCCAAAGCCACAAAGAACACTCCAGTCAAGCAGTGGTTAGTTTAGTGGACAGTTCTCAAATTATTTTCAATTTTTCATGTGCTATTCTCCTTTGTTTGATTTATACAACTCCCATTATTAAAGTCATTGACTCCATGTTAAAATAAGCATATATATATATATATATATATATATATATATATATGTGTGTGTGTGTGTGTGTGTGTGTGTGTGTGTATGTAACATGCAAAAATATGAAAATCATATAGATGTGGAATTGGTGATTATTTCCATTCATATGCTGTGTGCCCCAGCCTCCGGTCAGCAGAGGTGGGGAAAAGACGATATGTATGCCAAGGCAGGGTTCAAGCAGCTTCCTCTGCTTCTGCTTTATTCCTCCTTTTATTCTGGGGGATCGCCCAATTTATTCCCCTCCACCCTATGCACTTGTCTCTCACCACTCCTCATCAACCAATCAGCATTCAGCACGCTCTGTACACGAGCCATGCACGCAGACAGGGTGGGTACTGATAGGTCAGTGAATCAATATCATGTTGTATGACACTATGCGTCAGGCAGGCAACACATGATCACTCACGTGTGTGTGATCATTCAGGTGTGCGTGACCATTCAGGTGTGCATGATCATTAAGGTGTGCATGATCACTCAGGTGCTTAGTAAACAAGCAGGGATGACAGGGCTTGGCAAAGAGCCAGGGCACCATCTTGACTGCCCTGTGGCTGCACCTGCTTCCCATATCTCCCCCTTTCTGTTTAATCAAAATGGCTCTGGGATTTCATCTGTCTTTATTAAAAGGTTGGGGTGTGGCTTTAAAAAGAGGGTGGGTGAAGCAACTGTTTTAGGCCATAAGGCTTGCATCCACATCCAGCACCCAGTATCTAGGCCTTTTTAGGTCCTAGGTGGGCAAGGGCTCTGTCTTAGGCTATGCGGGGGGGGGAGGGGGGACACATCCCGCAATAATCCCATCATTGAATCACCTTGCAGCCAAAAAGGGGTGTGCATCTGGCTCACCGCACCTCAATGTTCCTGTCATTGGTGACTTCACAGCTTATGGCCCTCAGGTGCTATTAGGAGACAAACATGGTTCAAATTACCTGACTCTATAGCTGCAACAGCTGGAATCAA
The DNA here is from genome assembly GCF_900095145.1 of Mus pahari. NCBI lineage: Eukaryota > Metazoa > Chordata > Mammalia > Rodentia > Muridae > Mus > Mus pahari. The sequence goes on from NC_034611.1 coordinate 37,605,744, forward strand.
CAACCATTTTTTTTTGGGGGGGGGTCCCTGGGCCACACGGAGGGAGGTCAGGGACAGCAGGTTCTTACTCCTTTTTTTTTTCCTTGTTTTTTTTATTTATTTATTCTTCTTCTTATTATTATTTTCTTTATTTACATTTCAAATGCTATCCTGAAAGTTCCCTATACCGCCCNNCCCCTGCTCCCCTACCCACCCACTCACACTACTTGGCCCAGACCTTCCCATGTGCTGGGTCATATAAAGTTTGCAAGACCAAGGGGCCTCTCTTCCCAAT
>NC_034611.1:37607672-37620013 GCF_900095145.1 Mus pahari
ACTGTAACAATGGATGCCCGTAATTCTTTCATCCAATTTCGTGGGACAAATTAGCTGCACAAGAAAAATTCTGATACTGCACATAGGATACACAAATTCCTGACATATGGGTTACACATGACACAAAGAGTAATTGCTCCAGAATATCTATCTGCTCTTGGAGCAAATCCACTCTCTGATTTACTAATAAGATTCTAGTTTTCAGCTGAGAGTAAATCTGGGATAAACACTAGCATCTAATGACTGTAATTCCACAGCTTGAGCAGATTGGGAAGGGAACAGGTGGGTATCCTTGCCCTTGCTAATCTTGAAACACTGGGAAGGCACCAACTTCGTGAGGCAGATTTTGCCACACAGAAGCATGGTGGCTGCACTTTCCTTCACTTCCTCTTTCCCCATTATAGGGAGGGGGTGAGGGCAAGGGAGGTGCCGAGGGTTCAGGCAGCCTTCCTCACCTAAAAGTCAACTGAGTTATTATGCTTGTCACTTCATCTCCACTGTCAGATGATTCATCTGAACTTCCCTCCTCACTCTCTTGTTCTTTAGCCTCTTTTCTTTTTTGATGGCTTCTTGGTTGCCTTTTTCTACTTCTGCTGCATGAGCCTTTACGACACCATGGACATAATTTTGGACTTCTCATGGGAGGTACAATATTTGGCCATTGGAGTTTGGGACAATCTCTTTTAAAATGCCCAGCCTGGCCACAGGAAAACTTTTCTAACTCTGCAGCATACTTTCCACTTTTGTCCGCCAGGCAAGATTTAATTAAGTTCCAAATTACTAACAGCTGCACCAACACCGCTCTTACTTTCATATTTGAAGCACTCTCCTCCTGCTCTCTTCACTTTTAACTTCATCCCTGTGCCGGGAACCTAACTCCGTCCCTGTAATCCTGGGAGCTTAACTTTGTCCCTGTGCTGAGAACCTCCTCCTAGTGCTAGATTGCTACTCTCTACCATGGAACTCACCCATAGCTCTTGCTTCTTGATTCAGCTGCTCTTTTCAGAGTTCCCTGTTCAGACCACCAGATGCTAGGTGCCCCTGACCTCCGGCTGGCAGAGGTGGGGAAAAGACAACAGTACGCCAAGGCAGGGTTCAAGCAGCTTCCTCAGCTTCCGTTTTATTCCTCCTTTTATTCTGGGGGATCACCCAATTTATCCTCCTCCACCCTCTGCACTCATCTCTCACCACTCTTCATCATCCAATCAGCATTCAGCATGCTCTGTACATGAGCCATGCACACAGACAGGGTGGGTGTTGATAGGTCAGTGACTGAATATCATGCTGTATGATGCTATGCGTCAGGTGGGCAGCACATGATCATTCTGGTGCGCATGATCATTTAGGTGCTTGGTAAACAAGCAGGGATCATGGGGCTTGGCAATGAGCCAGGGTGCCAACTTGGCTGCCTCATGGCTGCACCCTCTTCCCTCATTTATACTCAAAAAATTTTAAATATCATAACTGTTCACCTTCAGTGAAGCTTGACAGCTGTCTGGATTTACAGATCACAAGGGTGACTCTAGACTGTCTAATCCCATCATTAGAATTCTGCTCTACTTCCACTCTGGACCATGTCACCATATCGCATACCTTGACATCCTATTAGGTTTGTCTGTCATTTATACTTCCCTCAGTGTGAAAAAGATAACTGACTTTATTTTAATTTGTACATGTTTTAATGTGTGTGTGTGTGTGTATGCATGTGTGTGTGGTATGTATGTATTTATGTGTGTGTTATTTCACATAAATGAGTAAAGGCCAGAGGTTGATGTTAGAAGTCTTGGTCTCTTCTCCCTACATTTTCAATTTTTAAATGTTTTATTTTAAAAAAAATTTAAATTCAAATACACTTTGATCACATTCTTCACATCACCAGGTTCATCCAAATCTTCTAGTCCTCCCTACCCACCAACTTTATTTTTTTTATTTTTATCTTATTTTTATTAGATATTTTCTTTATTTACATTTCAAATGCTATCCTGAAAGTTCCCTAAATCCTCCCCCCACCCCTTCTCCCCTTCCCACCCACTCCCAATTCTTGGACCTGGTATTCCCCTGTACTGGGGCAAATAAAGTTTGCAAGACCAAGGGGTCTCTCTTCCCAATGATGGCCGATTAGGTCATCTTCTGCTACATATGCAGCTAGAAACATGAGCTCAGGGGGTACTGGTTAGTTCATATTGTTGTTCCACCTATAGGGTTGTAGCCCCCTTCAGCTCCTTGGGTACTCCTGCTGGGCCCATCCAGTTTTATATTCTTTTACAAAAACAAAAAACAAACAACAACAACAACAAAAACCCCTAAAACTCATTAAAATAACAAAACACTCAAACACTAGAAAACAAAACTCTCCCCCAAAAGGCAAAGCAAAGAAACAAAGAAAACAACCAAACTCTAACCAAATAACAGGACACACAAAATCCCTCTATAGTCCCTAATTTGTTGATCCCCTACTCATGAACACTAAATCTGTCCTGAAGTGATTTATATATCCAGTGTCATTCCAACTTAGGACGTTGATATTCAATCTCCCTACATGGAATAACTAAATGATAGTTCAGTTACTAACCTCTATGTTAGTGACTAATTTTACATTTCACTTTTAAATATATATAAAAATAAAATTATAATATGATAAAATATATCATATTGTAGTTGGACGGAAAGGAAAAATTATATAGAATCAAAGTTTGGAAATGTAAAATTAAAAAAAGTAAGTTTCAAAAATTCAAAGACCCAGGGCTGGACACTGAAATACAAGCCCGGTCATAAAGATAAAGAAAAGAATGCAGGAACTGAGCTATCAGGCCTAACTTTAGCCATTTGGCAGGAAGGGGCCTCCCCTAGAGCTATCAGGGCTGACTGACCCCACAACCATCTGGCAGGAAGACATCTCCCCTAGTTTACTGCCCCCGATAAGAGTTATATATCAACCAGGTGTCCTGCTGCCCCCGATAAACCTCAGGTCCTTAAAAATTTGTAAACGTTTTGGTCTACACATACTCTTCTGCTAATTTGCTATGTTTAAATGAACCAATCGCATGTAACCTCACAAATTCTCCCCACCCTCAGACCCTTACCCTATAAAGACCCCAAGCTTTTGGACCTGGTTGTCGACTTCTCTGTCTCCTGCGTGAGATACAAGTTCACCCAGAGCTCTGCCATTAAAGTACCTCATGTGTTTACATCAAGAAGGCTTCTCTGTTGTGTTTCTCTGGGACACCCTGACTCCTGTGACCTGAGGACCCGAGGGAGTTCCTCATGAGGGGGTCCTACAGGACAAGACAAACCAACAGAAGATTTTAACCAAAGAGAAGGTATACAAGTTAAGTCCCATTTATTAGTACATTCAGGAACCCCATAAAAACACTAAACAAAGTCACAATAAAATCACAAAAGACGTTGTATAAATCCATGCTACTTCAAACTCTGAGTTCATATGAGCATTGATCATGTTGGGTTAGCTTTATTTTCTTGGTCTCTTCCATCCCCTCTGGCTTTTTCAATCTTCTGGCCTTCTCTTCAACAGGGTTCCCTGAGCCTTAAGGATAGGATGGGGTTGGGGAAAAAAAATTCAATTTAGGACTGACTGCTCTAAGTACAGTGTATTCTCTGATTATAGATCTCTATTTCTTCATATATATATATATATATATATATATATATATATATATATCATTAGGTGTCACATCACACACACACACACATATACACACACATTTCCTTAAGTAACTGGGCTGTTTAATTGCAAGTTCTTCACCACCAAGCTGTGCTAGGTATAGATTCAATCTCCTGAAGTTGGCCTTAAGTGAGATCAGTTATTATTTGGTTGCTCCTACAAGCTTTGTGCTAACATTTTCCTAGTAAACCAGTATAAATCAAGTATTTGGAACTGGTTTAGTTGTTATCTTTCTCTTGTGACAGCATGTAGAATACTTTTCCATAACGAGGACATTGATTGGTACATAGGGATAAAGGCTTTATGTAGACCTGCTTGACATCTCCACGTTTATTGAATTCTGTAGGTCACATCATTTTACACAGGCAGGCTATCTGACTTTTGTGAGCAAAGTAGCTGGACACAAAAGACTTTCAATGTATTTATAGTGTGCAGACATTTTTGGTGGAATTTAGGGGGTCACTGATGTAACATATTGTATCATCTGTACATGAAGAGAATTTGCCTTCTTCCTTTCTAATTTGTATACACATAGCCTCCTTCAATTTTCTAATTGCACTTGGTAAGACTTCAAGTAGTACTCAGAATAGTTATAGAGGGAGTGAACACCCATTTCTTGTTGATTTTAGTGGAATTGCTTTGACCTTCTCTCCATTTAAGTTGATGTTGTCTATGGGTATACTGTACTTTAAATTGTCTCTATTTTATTGAGGTATGTCCCTCCTGTGTATCCCTAAGCCTTAGGGGTTTTATCTTGAAGATGTTGAATTTTGTTAAATGCCTTTTCTGAAAATAATGAGAAGATCATCTGGGTGTTTTATATAGTGGATGACATTTATTTATTTATGTATGTTGAACCATACCTGCAATTATGGGATAGCAATTAGGGGATAAAGCTGACTTAATCATGGTGGATGATCTTTTGAATGTGTTCTTAGACCCACTCTGCAAGTATTTAATTAAATATATTTACATATGTGTTTAAAAGGAAAGTTGCTATTTAACTCTTTTTGTTTGTTTGTTTCTATATGTGGTTTGGTAAATGGGAAAATTGTGTCCTTGTAAAAATTCTTGGGTAATGTTGCTTCTGTTTATATTTTGTGGAATGATTTGAGGAGTATTGGCATTAAATCTTCTTCAGAGGTCATACAATTACATCACCTGCCCCAGAATTTTATTCTAGTATATTATTTTACTTTTTGGGGGGTTGGGGACTTTTAGTGAGTAATTCTATTTCACTTGGAGTTATAAGTCTACTTAAAATGCTCATCTGATCTTGATTTAACTTTGGTACATGGTATGCATCAAGAAAAAAGTCTTTATTTCTTATAGATTTTCAGTTAGATGGGTTACAACAGGATTTTAAAATGTGTGCTAGTGATTTTCTAGATTTTCTTGGTCTCAGTCTTTTTTTTTTTCATTTCTAATTATATTAATCTGTATATTCTCACTGTGCTTTTAAGTTAATTTAGCTAAGGATTTGCCAGACTCGGTGATTTTCTCAAAGAATCAACTCTTTTCAATGCTCATTTTTGGAGAAAAATTTTAATCTAGCATCATGGCTGATCTAACAAGAGATTACATCCTAAAGTATGATCCAGCTGGAATGCAGATATGCTGCATTTAAACCCTCTGGTTGTAATATAGACAAGCCTTTGATCCCTTTAGTTAGAAATCAGACACATTTTTAGTTCACTCCTTAAATCCCAGGAAATGACATCTAATTGAGCTGCAGATAAAGTGACGAATCACTAAGAGAGATGTTCAGTTTGTAAGTTTTCTGTTGTTTGCATTGTTGTTGATATCCAGATTTAATCTATGATGCTCAGATAGGATACAGGTGTTTTTTTTTTTTTTGTTGTTGTTGTTGTTGTTGTTGTTGTATGTGGTAAGACGTGTTTTATTTCTGAGTATGTGGTCAATTTTGAAGAAAGTTCCATGAAGTGATGAGAATAAACTATATTCTTTTATGTTTGTGTAGAACATTCTGTTATCTGTTAGGTCCATTTGGTTTATAATTTATGTTAGCTCCCCTATTTCTCTGTTTTGTTGTTGTCTAGATGACCCGTCTATTCCCCACAGTAGGGTAATGAAGTCTACTATCACTGTGTAGGGTCAGTATGTAATTTAAGCTGTAATATGTTTCTTTTATAAACTTAGGTACTCTGTGTTCAGTGCATGTTAAGAATTTCAATGTTTAGTTGGTGACTTTCTTTCCTTTAATGAGTATTTAATGGCATTTCCTATCTCTTTTTATTATTTTTGTTTTGAAATCTGATTTTTAAGTTATTAAAATGGATATTCCAGCTTGTTTCTTAGTTCCATTTGCTTGAATTACCTTTTTCCTGTTTCTTACCATCAGCTAATGTCCACCATTGATGTTAGGTTGTGTTTCTGAGATCAAATAGAAAATGGATCCTGATTTCACATCTATGATGCAAGCCTAGTTATTTTATTGGGGAATTATTGTGGCCATTTATGTTGAGATATATCAGTGAGTAGTTCCTTTTACTTTGTTGGTGGTGGTGATAGTGGTCATGGTGATAGTGGTGGTGGTGGCAGTGGTGGTAGTCATGATGGTGGTGGTGGTGTGTGTCTATGTGTCTGTTTGTCTGTGGATGCTATGTGCATGTCTATGTGCTTCATTCTTTTGTCTTTGCTGGCCTGAGATGTTTTATTCCCTGTGTTTTCTTGGGTGAAAATTAATTTCTTTGGGTTGTCCTTTTCCTTCTAACACATTCTGTGGGGCTATATTTATAAATAGATACTGCTTGAATTTGGTTATATTATGGAATGTCTACATCTACGGTGACTGCAATTTTTGTTGGACATAGTCTGGGCTGGCATTTGTTGTCTCTCAGTATTTGAAGCACATCTGTACAGGCCCTTCTGGCTTTTACAGTCTCCATTGAGAAGTCAAGTTCATTCCAATTGGACTTTCTTTATATGTTACTTGATCCTTTTCCTTAGCAACTTTTAATGTTCTTTATTTATTCTTTATGCTTAGTGTTTTATGTGGTAAGGGGACTTTCTGTTCTTAAGCAGTCTATTTGGTGTCCTGTATTTTTTTTTAAATATACTTTGAATGACATCTCTCTTACTGGTTAGGATTCTTTCCTATTGTGTTGAAAATATTTTCTGTGCCATTGACCTCTGCTTCCTCTCCTTTCTCTATTTATATTATTCTTAGAAATGATCTTAGAAATGACACTCTTAGAAATGTCCATTTCTTCTATAACATCTCCAATGCCTAACGTTCTCCTTCCCATCTCCTATATTCTGCTGATGATGCTTGACTCTGTGGTTCCTATTCACGTTCTAAATTTTTCATTTCCAAATTTCTTCCAGAATGCCTATTTTTTAACCTGGAATTTGCACTGTACCAGGCTGACCTTGAACTCAGAGATTTGTTTCCCTTGCTCTACTAGGATTAAAGGAAAATAACACCATGCCGGGAGCTAAGGATTTTATTGTAGCTCTTAATCAAGTTGATTATCCCTAACAACCTATTATTTGTCAATTTGATACTTAGTTGTATCTCCTTATATTCAAATTAAAGCAATGACCAGGTCATAATAATATAACTATCCATTATTGCACTTCCAAGACACAAATGATAAGTTTAGCTGGATGGGATGTTGCCCCAAAGTCACCACTCCCTTAATATGTTTATCTCCTTGAACACAAGATTCAGTTTCCTCAGTGTCCATGTCTTGCATATTCCTACTACAATGACCAATTAAGGGCCACTTTAAGCATCCCATGGCTTTCCAAATCCAAATTCCTCCAACATCCATATTGCTCCAAATATAATCCATAATCAAGCCTACCAAAGCAATACCCAATTTCCAGTACAAACGTCTGTCTTAGGGTTTCCATTGCAGTGAAGAGATACCATGACCAAGGCAAAACTATTCCAACAAGGTCATAGCTCTTGAAAGTGCCCTGGGTCAAGCATACTTAAACCACCACACTAGATGACTAAAACGTGCATGTTACCCATGGTTCATTTCACTATTTTGGTAACATATCAGTTGTACTATATTTAGTCTTATCTTTTTTTACATTTACTTTGTTTACATTTCAAATGATATCCTCCCTCCCCAGCTACTCCTCCACAACCAGCCTCCCTTCCCCTTATGCCCATCCCCTTTGCAAAGGGGATCTGGGAGGGAAAGAGGAGGAAAAGGAAAAAAGGGGGAGTAAGATCAGGTTTTGGAAGGGTCAGGAGAGAAGTACAGAGGGTCAAGAGATCAAATAACATTATGTATCTTCTTTAATTTTGGACATAGTATGACTGCAAGCTGCTTTCTCCCAGACTGTGAAATTAAATACACTGTGGGTCCCAAGGCCCATCTGGGTATGAACAAAAGTCTGCCCGTGTCCAGCCTCAGTGTGAAGAGAGTCCTCATAAAGGTGGGAAAGGGAACAGAACTGATTCAATAATGAATCAGAGTTAATAGATGCAAGCTGCTAGTTCAGGCACTCTCTCTGTTCCCTGATGATTCTCAGTATTCTTCATTCTTCAACTTCAGCTTAGTAATCAGAGAGATCCTAAGCACAATCTTTTATTTACTAAAGCTACATCATCAAGGCTTTGATCATTGTTAATAATTTTCAAGAATTCTTAAATTTACATAAATTCTCTGAGTCCCAGATCAGTAGTTTCAGCTCCCGTTTCCGTAAAGCAGAACCAAGCACAAAGCAAATGCTCATTTTCTTATAGGTTTCCACAGCCTGTTCCTGTTGGGTAGCTGACCACATCTCTTCCAGTTTTCTGATATAACAGACAGCAGCCTTTCATAATTATTCTCATATAAAAACAGAAAGATAATAACAGACTACAAAAGTTAAAATGATTACTTACAATGTTTTGAATTTATGTAAGTAAAATGGATAGCTTTCTCTAATATCATTCCAGGGATTATCTCCAGTTCTTCAATCAGTCACACAAATAGAGCACTAACTTGTTATATGCTTCCACATCTTTTAATTTTCTAATCTTCATTTCTTTATCCTAGCAATTTCATAGCCTCGTGAAACTTAATCTGAAATCATATATAATTTCCTATTTTTTTCTATCCATACCTTTCCTTCTTTTGACCACTCTTACTCTCTATCCTTGATATCTACAAGTTCACCCTGGCTGACCAACACAGCAGTCATTGGACCAGAGGGTACATGTACTTCCTCATGATTCCAAAATCAAGGCCAAGTTTGGCAATGAACCATTTCCAAAAAGGACCATGTAGACTTTTATGGCCTTGTGGTTATATGGCCTGTATAGATCTTTTTTCACATGACCCTAAAGACCAAGCAGATGGGCCTGTTCCTCATCCTCATTTCTGAAAATCGGATCTGTTTCATTTACTGTGCTATTATTAGCTCTGAGTAATGGGGAAAGTATATTCCCAGAAAGAAATATTGAAAGTAGAGTGGTAAAAGCAGCAGGTCAACTTTGGTGCAACAGCAACCATCAACACATGTGAGGATCATGGGATCAACAGTGAGGCAATGCTCCAGGGGCAGGAACTATGTCACACCTCCACTTCTGCAGCCATGCTGAAACCAGCAACAGGCTGCCTCCCATTTCAACAACCTCTAGTGATTCCATAATTAATAGTCTAATGTTTAGAATCCAGCCATCTGGAATAAATATCTCTCATGCTTGGGAACGTAGTATATTCTTTATCTACAGTTGCCACTTCCATGTCACATTAAATGTTTTCTTTGACTTCACACTCAGAGGAGAAGGGATGGGTTCTTCACCTAGGCAAATCCTTGTTTTCTTTTCCAAACTATCGTGCTGTGTCTGCTGCTCATTTATGAAAATAAAAATTATGCCCTAAAGAATTTTCCCAGGTATAATTACTAATTTCACCTATCAGAAATGAAAATTTTAAAAAGCTCACAAATCAAAACTGTATTGGTAAAATTGAAAGGAAAGCTTGATTTAGTCATTCACTGTAAGTATTGCCACATGTTTGCCATAGCAAAATAGAAGCTAAAATTGTGAAACAGTCTCTTAAATCATATTTAATAAACCCTTTACAATTCTGAAATAAAATTCATAGGTAATACAATCACAAGTGTAAAATATTTTGATGTAAATGCAATGTCATGATACTTAAAGAGAAATAAAAGGAAAGTAACTTATAATGCAATGTATAGTTTATTTAGGAACTGTACTATAACACAAAGTGGTGCAGTTGTATAATCACATCTATTATACTCATCTTCAGCAAAACAAAAATGCCAAGAGAGCCAATTTGTTCAGAAATGTTATTGGACATCAACTCCATTATAAGAAAAGTGTTGCCAATGTAATCCCTGTTATGTGATAAACAATTCTATAAAGTTCCTAACAAAATAAAATGCAGTTTTCTTTAGATGACATAATAGTTACATCCATAATCTTTTATATACATTGTCATCATGGAAAAATATTTCTTGCTAAGATATACAAGTCTATTATATTTCAGACTCAGAATATTAAATAGGTTTGAGATTAAAATATTATCTCTAATATTAAAATTGCATGAAAATTAATACCACCCAGTTTTATATATCCAAAATTTTATCTTTCTTTTACTCCCATAGCAAAACATATCCCTTTCAAATGCCCAAAATATCCTTTGGATGGAATTATTACCAATTGGTATAACCATATTTGACATTTTCCAAAACTGACTGTATACCAATACATGAAGATATGTCCTGTACATTATCATTTCTCTTCACTCTGCTTATGGACAATGTCATTACTCTCAGAATTTGGTTCTATTCAGCTTAGTTATTTGCTCCATTTCAGAGTTTTCTTCCACACTGCTCCTCTGCCAATTATACTGCTACTTAAACATCTACTCTGATTACAACTCATAATTTGTACAGGTGTGTCCATTTTCTTGCAGTCTTTGGTCTTAAGGTTCATTCTCCAATGGACTCCTTGTTGCTATTGCCTACCTGAAACAGTCGGAATTGTAGTACTGAGTTGACCTCTGGCTGAGAAACTTGCCCTTGCTCATTCTAAGATCAAACGTTCTTTAAAACAGCTGTCGTTGATTGCCTTACATTAAGGTAAGATCTTCTTGCAGAAACCACCATTGACCTGTGCAACATCAATCCGAGAAATCAATCTGGAAATTATCTGGAAGTATTCTCTCTGGGGATTGATTTTCATGACATCTGAAGGTGCCACACAAGCTACCAATTCAGAATATGTATTAGTAGTATGTACATGCAGTACTTATGTTTTCCAAAAGGAAGGAAGGAAGGAAGGAAGGAAGGAAGGAAGGAAGGAAGGAAGGAAGGAAGGAAGGAAAGGAGGGAAGGAGGGCGGGAGAATGAGAGAGAAAGAAGGAAAGAAGGAAAAAAGAAAAGAAGAAAAAGGTTTTAAGGTATACTTTGCTCTAACTCTGATATCACCTCTGTTTCTTAGTGGGCTTGCATTCCTTCTCCCTGATGATCAATTTGGATAATGTTGTGTTGCATAATTAAATATAGGATATTGGTGAATACGACTAACAATAAATGTCTGTGAAACTATGTGTGATCCCAGAAATAACATCTTTGGTTTCCTTCCATTTTGCTATAATCTCTACATAGAAGGGCTTAGTATGTTATGAATACAATTTTTACAAAGACTCAACATGAATTGAAAAACTCAGTATGTTTATTGTCTTCCCTAACTAAGAAACATCTGAAAAATAAGAAGTCAATATGAAGGTCACACTATTCCCTGGATCCATCTATTTAAGGAGTTACTCTATTTGTGTGAATAGGTGTGACTGTGTTGGAGAAAGTGTGTCAGCTGGGGGTAGGCTTTGATATTTCAAAAGTCTAAGCCAAGCCCTGTGACAACTTCTCCCTGCTGCTTGTTGATCTGAATAGAGAACTCTCAGCTCCTTCTCTAGCCCCATATCTGCAGGCTGCCGTGCATCCCTCCAGGCATACAATAGACTAAACCTCAAGCTGTAAGCAAACTCCAAATATATGGGTTTTTTTTATTTATTTAATAAGAGTTGCCATAGACATAGTGTCACTTCTCAGAAATAGAACATTGAGTAAGACAAAGTGTATTACATTTTGTATATGCACCACACTTTTATTATCCATTCACCTGTTGAAGGATAGAATAAAGGATAAACAGTGAATGAGGGTCCCTCCTTCTTCACACCCTCACAAGCATTAATTATCAGGTGTTTATTAATTGACCCATTCTGATTAAGATCACATCCTATCGCAGTTATTTTAGGAAATATCTAGAGCTAGCCCTCTGTGCGGGGTGATCTTACTTGCTTGGTCTCTTGGCCTGCCAACTTACCAGACCTGCTAGGCCATATGGCTCCCATGAGGTCATTGTATTGGACAGGTACTCGAGTTCCTCTTGCTTTCATGCAATTCTCCATGCACCCTTAGTTAGCCATCTCAACACCTAATTACCTGATCGAATCAAGAGTCTTAATGCTTAATTAGCCAATTAGATTAATATATCAATAATAACACAGTTTACAAGAAGTCAATACAATAATTTCAGAGCCAAATGGTAATGATAAAGCTTTAATACAAGTATTCTAATCTTTTGATAACACCATATCAACCTCCATTCTGGCTCTTCCTCTTCTCCTCTGTCTGTCTGTCTGTCTGTCTGTCTGTCTCT
>NC_034611.1:37620148-37622215 GCF_900095145.1 Mus pahari
TCTCTCTCTCTCTCTCTCTCTCTCTCTCTCTCTCTCTTTCTGTCTGTCTCATCAACTCCTTGCTCTACTTCCCTTCTCCTCTCCAATCACAAGCCTCACACTGCACTAATGTGATTGGACAGGGAATACCCTGCAACACTCAGTGCTATTTTCATCTGTCTTTTGCTAATTGCTAAGGATGATAATTGTTATTTCTTAGTCATTTTTCTTCCTTTCCTTTCCTTTTTTTTTTTTTTTTTTTTTTTTTTTGGAGAATTACCTGGTTAGTTCTATGCACCCCCTCTTTTACATGAGCTGTTTTGTTTCCTTCACTTTTTCTTTTCTTTCTTTCTTATTTTTTTTTTTACTTCTTTGTATATTGATACTGGATATGAATCTCCTGTCAGATTTATAGCTAGCAAAGATCCTCTCCTATTCTGTAGTCTTTTTGTTCTTGGATTATTTCCTTAACTGTACGGAAGCTGTTTAGTCTTACAGGGTCCCATTTGTCAAGTGCTGGTCTTAATTGCCAGGCACATGGAATCCTGTTCAGAAAGTTCTTTTCTCACTTGTATCATGTAGGGTACCATCCCATCTATGATTTCTTCTAACAATTACATGTCAGGTTTCCTACTCTTTATATTATTATTCTTCCACTGTTCCTTCTATTTACTTCCCTGCACTTTTTGGGTTTTTTTTGTTTATTTGGTTTGGGGTTTTGTTTGTTTGTTTGTTTGTTTTTTGTTTTTTTTCAAGACAGGGTTTCTCTCTGTAGCCCTGGCTGTCCTGGAACTCACTCTGTAGACCATGCTGGCCTCCAACTCAGAAATCCGCTTGCCTCTGCCTCCCACATGCTGGGATTAAAGATGTGCATGGGCCACCACTGCCCAGCTCCCTGCACTCTTTAGGGCAGTGATTCCCAAGCTTCCTAATGCTACAATCCGAACCTTGAATACAGTTCCTCATGCTTTGGCCCCACCCACCCACCCTCCCCTAGACATAAAGTTACTTTCATTGCTACTTCATAACTGTAATTTATTGCTGTTATGAATTACAGTGTAAGTATTTTTTGGAGAGAGATGTGCAAGAAGAGGTTGAGACCCACAGGTTGAGAACCACAGTTCTCCTGAAGGTGTCTGTGCTCCTCCCATGAGGCATATATTTGCTGAGTAAAGACAATATTGTCTATCCACAGTCACGGTACACAGCCTTTGTTCTAAGATTTCAGCTTGTGAATTTTGTTGGGGTTTAGTTGCTGCCTGCTGGCATGAGCAAGAATATGTCTTAATCTATTTCACAGAATTACTACCCAAAGAGAGATCACTGTTTTCTTTTTCTTTTTCTTTTTCTTTTTCTTTTTCTTTTTCTTTTTCTTTTTCTTTTTCTTTCTTAATTCTTCTGAAGAATCCTGGGCTTTTCAGGGCCAATTCGACAGAAAAGCCGCAGGAAAGCAAAGCACATTTCATTCAAAACCCACCAGCAGCTCACCGCTTCCCAGGGCTGCCCACAGCTTCCCAGGGCTACCTGGTTTCCAAGGTCTCTGAGGCAGGCAGCTCTGTTGACTGCTTTCCTAAGGCCTCGAGCTTTCCTGGCAATGTTGCAGGAAGACACACAATACATTGGAATAACAGACATTCTCATTTCAAAACTTCTTACACAACATTAGGGGATGCACAATAGGAACAATAGGAACATTGCTGTTTACTGTTCTCTGTTGAAGTCTGAGATACGACCTAGAAAATGAGTCCCTTTTAGGTGCTAGAGCATCTCAAACGGTGACAGTGATTATAATTATCAGGCTAGTTTATGAAAATCCTGATGTGCGCAATTAACAATATTAGGTATTTGTTTAATTTCTTAGCTCACCTTGAAAGAAGTCAAATGATATCAGAAGAAGGGTCTTGGTTACCTTTTTTTAAATTTTTTTTTATTATTATTTTCTTTATTTACACTTCAAATGCTATCCCGAAAGTTCCCTATACCCCCCCAGCCCCTGGTCCCCTACCCACCCACTCCCACTACTTGGCCCTGGCCTTCCCCTGTGCTGGGTCATATAAAGTTTGCAAGACCAAGGGGCCTCTCTTCCCA
>NC_034611.1:37623890-37661273 GCF_900095145.1 Mus pahari
CTGAACCATTGTTGGGATTTGGACTGCAGACTGTAAGTCATCAATAAATTCCTTTACTATATAGAGACTATCTGCAAGTTCTGTGACTCTAGAGAACCTTGACTAATACACAAACCATCACATATATGATGCAAGTTGTTTTCATTTTATGTATTTTATTTGGCTTCCTCTAATTTATGATTAAAATTGTAGTATAATACACAAAAAGATTAAACATATATGAGAAGTTATACCTAAAAATAAAACCAGACAACAACAGCAACAACAAAATAAGGTCAGCAATATGGAAACCATGGTCAGAGAATTTATGACATAGAATGATATTTAATCTTTAAATATGTTCTCTGATTTCTTAAGAGTATAATTATTATTTAAATAGCCAACTACAAGATTTTATTTTTTTCATTCATTCTACAGCTCAATATTGAGCCAAGGCTAAACAATCCCTGAGCTATATCTCTAAGACTCTTTTTATGGTTTGCTATGAGAAGGTCTCAATAAATTGTCTAGACTGGCCTTAAATTTTAACTGTCACCCAAGCAAGGGTTTTACTAGTCACCTTACTGCCCCAGCTTCCCAAGTAACTGTGATTACAAGCCATACCAACATACCTGGGTAACTGTTAAGATATTTTATGGATCTGTCATATTATAACTGTTAGAGTAGAGATTTACTCTTTTTGTCTGTACTATGTTAAATTAAGGCTACAAACATGGAAGCACTTTTTTAGTAGAGTTTTGAATTTTATTTTCCAGAGCTCAATGTAAGGAGCTACTTTATCTTAGGGACTCTGCATTAAAGAACGTTGGTCACCCAAGTCAGCATGACCAGGGAAATTATCTCCATACATTCTGCCTGAGTTCATATTCAGAGCGGGAACAACAACAACAACAAAAAATCAGAAACAAGTCCTCCAAGGTGCCATCTTAGTTTTTTTTCTTACAATGATTCATGAAATTTAGTCATTCCTCAATAATAATTTAACTATTCATGATCTACCATGCTAAAAAGGTTTGCTAATTTGCAATTATCTCATCTCTTCCAGAGATCTTGAAGAGCAAAGATTTAAAACAGCTTGTGGGCAAGCGGCTTCTTAACATGATCCCAGGTGGCAGGGCATTATCAGGAAAGGTGATGTAAGCAGAAGAAGAAAGAGCCAGTCAAGGGTGGATGTGCTGTAGCCTCGCACTAATCAGGTCACTAGTGTGCCTTCTTTGGACCATCTGAATAATTTTATAAAATGTGCCTGTGCATCCTTCACATGGGACAGACACACTGTCTCTTATTGGCTACACTCAAGCACTAGTGTTCTCTTACGGGGCTGCATGTGGACAAACATGAGTGGTGTGGTTCTCTCATGATATATAGCATGTCCTAAGCAGCAGGTTTAAAGATCCCTTAAGACAGAATGCAAGGCGAATCACTGCCAGTCATGCAAAGATGTCCACTCAGGTTGAACTGAGGAGACTCTGCCTGAGCCCTGCACTTAACTAATCACTCCTCTGATAAGGGAAGATAGAGGTGAGATGTAAAGAACACACTACAAGTTTTAATAGGGAATTCACTGCAAGTTTTAAATGGCTAAATCAATTTCTTACCTTTACTTAAAACTCTATTTAAATTAAAGATAGCTGTTGCCAAAAGATGACAGTTTCATAACATTCAGGCCAACATAATTACACCATTTATGCAGAAATATGTAGCACATAGTCAAAGTCAACTGTGTTTAAAGTCACACAGTTAAGATCATAGGATTCACCAGATTATATAATTAATGCCATACAATAAAAAATCTTGTGCCCTAAAGTATGAACTTTGAGACTCATCAAAGATAAAAGGTCTTTTACTCTCTATATCTCAGATTTTACAGACTTTATTTAGCTTTAATATTCTGCATAAAGTAAGAAAATATTAACACCAGTTAAAGCAATTTTGCACTCTTAAAGTGCATTTTTTCTTTTACATCTAACAAGGGTTCCCCCCCCCCTTTAAGAATAAAAGAGTCAGATAGAAGGATGTAGGAGTGAGGGGGTGAAAAGAAGAGGAGAAAGAATGGAGAATATGGAGGAGCAGCAAGCAGATAGATGCACAGACAGGAAATAGAGAAGCAGAGCCAGAGTGTTTTCATGCTTTGGAAGTTTCCTTGAAGTAAAGTAAACTGCATACAGTGTGAAAGAGCACTATGAAGAACCCCATACTCCACTCGCATTCTTTTGGAAAATAATAGTTGATCAAAAAATGAACACTTTTGAAAATATTTCATTTCATGCCATTTAAAATCAATAGTTTTCTCACTGTCATGAAGGGTGTGTGGAGATGCCTTGTCAGCTTTTTTTATTCATAGTGATCGTGCCTATTCTGTTGGTGAAGATGAACACTTTGCTCTTGTTATGAAGAGCTTTAAGCTAAAGGTTGTGATTCTACCATGGTGACAAAAATGAATTCCAATTTGGGCTCTGGTAACCTCATTTGACGAGAAGACTGCACACTAAGTGTATATAAATTTAAATCAAACAAATGCTAGCCAACTTCCTACTTTGTCCAAAAAATGTGCAATTTATTAGGAAGTAGTTAAATTAAAAGGATATCAATTATTTCAACTATACTAAACTATTATCTTATTTTTAAAACCTGGACAGAGGCAATTTAATTTTCAAATTTGTCCTTGATTAGTGATAGCTTCAGCATTCCAGTAACAGAAAGGAGACAGACACTTCCACAAGTTCATCCCAGGCAGAGTGGTTTGAATTCCCTGAACTTTTCTGTGAACACAAAGTGAAAACGCCCTGTGTGGCAGTTTTAAAAAAGGCATCTTTAAGTAAAAGCTTTGAAATTGTTTCAGTCTTCCTTTATGCTTTCAATTTTAGCCTGAGTTGATCAAAAATCAAAAATGAAAAATAAAGGTCAGGCTTTGAGAAATTTTAAATCAGTCTCAATCTTGAAATGACAAGCCTTTCAAGCCAAATGACTAAAGCCCTCGGAGGAGAAGTGCACAACGGGTCCCTTGATGCCTCGGATAAACTTCAGGCTTCTTACTAATACAACCAAGTGCTACTTGCTTGTGTACGTTTAGAAATCCTTGAAGAGTTCACACCATTTTCAGTTATTTCAAATTACTTTGCCTGCCACTTAAAAATATTGGAATTTCCTTCCTGTTTAGCATCTGCTGTGATGAGAAATGTTTCACAGGCACATTAGCACACATTATCATGGCTATTCTCTCAAACACATGGTTTACTTAAAATATAGCAAGGGCCCTAACAATAAACCACGGGATAAGCCTTCAGTTCTACATATCCCATTTCAATCTCTGGAGGGTTCTGGTTCTCTCAAAGTTAGATTTAGTTGACAGCATCAAAATTTCAACCAATATCAAACTGATTTTCCCAAGTTGTCAATATTCTTTTTCATTTTTTTTTTTTGCCAATGAATTCACCTAAGTAATATTACAAATTTGCACAGGTTCATAAAATTATACAATATGGCAAACAATGAAGAAAACAAAATCTTCTTATAGTAACTCCACTATGTTCCCTTTCTGTCATTGCAACACTGAAGCTGTCCCATAATTAGGGACTGACAGTTTAAACAGAAGGACTGATTGCCTATATAGCTGAGAAATTGTAGAGCTACTATGGAAATCAATGTGGTAGATCCTCAGGTAGATGAAAATTGAGCTACTTCAGGATCCAGCTACACCACTCTTGAGCATGTACATAAAAGATGCTGCATCCCACCACAATGACACTTGATCAATCATGGTCACTGTAGTTTTGTTTGTTTGTTTGTTTTTTGTTTTTATTTTGTTTTGGTTTGTTTTGGGTTTTTTTTTAACAATAGTCAGAAACTAGAAACAATATAGATGTTCTTCAACTGAAAAATGAATAAATATACTGTGTACTCCACTTACACAATGGAGTATGATTTAGCTGTTAAAAACAATGACATCATGAAGTTTGCAGGCAAATGGATGAAACTTGAAAATAGCATCCAGAGTGATGTAACACAGACTCAGAAAAACAAGAGAGCTATGTATTCACATATTAGTAGACATTAGTTGTTAAGTAAAGGATAATCCTACTACAGTCCACTTACCCAGGGAAGCTGTGTGAAATGGAGGGCTCAACGGTGAACATGTGGATCCCCTAGGGAAAGGGAAATAGAATTGTGAGTGGTCTGGAATGGGATCAGGGAGACTCAGGTGAGGGGTAGGAGGGACACAGGGAAAGAGTACTGAGAGAGACAATTTGAATTATAGGACAATTGGAAAGGGTATGTAGAAAAATAGTGCCTTGAAAATTCCCCAGAGTCTATGAGAATGTCCCTAGCAACGTCATCCAGTAATGGGGGTAAAGAATCCAAACAGGCTATTCTCTATAACTAGGCAAATTTCCTAGCGGTGGGACTGAGACATCAACTCAGGCCCCAAACCTTCTATCTACAGATCTCCTGATTACAAGATCTGCTAGGGCAATGGTGGCACAGAATTTATAGGTGTGGCCAAGGACTGACTGTTTCAACCATTAGCCCACACCACAAGAGAGAACTCATATATGACACAATCCTATATGTCCAGGAACCACAAGCAGGACAACCCAGAGACACAGGATTTAACCAAGGACAACTGGGTGGTAGAGGAGAAAGTCAATGAAATAATTCCTAGTGATATTTTGTTCTACTTATAGATTGGTGCCTAGCCCAGTTGTCATCAGAGTGGTATTACCCAGGAACTCATGGAAGAAGATACAAAGACCCATAGCCAAAAACTAGGTTTAGCCAAGGGAAAAAAGCAGATGAATGACAGAAAGAATTGAAGGAGACAGAGGAGTCTGAGAATACCCAAGAACACAGTCCCACAGAATCAACTAAGGAAAGCTCATAGGGGATCACAGAGTCTAAAACCAAAAGCACTGATACTATATGGGTCTGAGCTAAGCATTCTGCATATAGATTATGGTTATATAGCTTTCTTTTCTTGTGGAACTTCAACAGTGGGCTGGAGGTTGACTCTAACTCTTTTGCTTGTGCTTGGAACCCTTTTCCTCCTGCTAGGCTGCCTCTTCTATCCTTGATAGGAGGGTTTGTGCCTACTCTTATTGTAACTTTTTAGGCTGTGATTAGAAGGGAAACAAAGACTCTCCCCCCACCTCTCCACCCACCCTCAACAGATCTGTGGATCCTGAATCACATAGGTAAGGATCACTTTCTCTACCTATCTTTCTTGCTTACTGAGTCCTCTGGAACGAGTCAAGCTGCCCTGAACAGCCTGATCTTCCAGGGGAACCTCCATTCTCCTGCCACCTCTCTTCCCAACTTTATGAGAAGTTTGCTGGTCCTGAACCATACATGTAAGCATCGCTTCCCCTGCCCATCTTCTCTGCTTGCTGGGTCTTCTGGAGCAAGCCAAGCTGCTCTGAGTATCTTGCTAGCCTCCATTCTCCTACCACCTCACAGCACACTTTCATTGGATCTGCAACCCAAATAACCCAATTTTAAAAAATGAGATGCAAAGCTAAATAGTGAATTCTCAACAGAAGAATATCAATTGGCTGAGAAGCACTTAAAGAAATGTTCAATGTCCTTAGTCATCAGGGAAATGGAAATCAAAACAACTCTGAGGTTCCATCTTACACCCATCAAAATGGCTAATACAAAAACCTCAAGAGATAGTACGTGCTGTCAAGGTCATGGAACATGAAGAATATTCCTCTATTGTTGGTAGGAGTGCAAACGTTTACAGTCATTTTGGAAACCAATTTGGTGGTTTCTCAGAAAACTGAGAAATAGTTCTAACTCAAGACAAGCTATATCACACATGGACATATTCCCAAAAGATGCCCCACTATCATACAAATACACTTGTTCAACTATATTCATAACACCTTTATTTGTAATAGTCAGAACCTGGAAACAACCTAGATGATCAACTGAGGAATGGGAAAAGAGAATGCGGTACATTTATACAATAGGATACTATTCACCTATGAAAAACAAAGACATTGTGAATTTCGCAAGCAAATGGGTGGGACTTGTGCATATCATCCTGAGTGAGGCAACCCAGACCCAAAAGGACATGCATTGTATATACTCATACAATATACCCATAAGTGGGTATTAGCCATAAACTACAGGCTACCCATGCTACACTTCACAGACCCAAAGATGATAAACAAGAAGGAAGACACAAACAAGGAGGCTTGAATATCACTTAAAAGGGGGAGTAAAATAGTCATAAATACAGGATGGAGGAAGGGAGCTGGGTGGGAAAGAGGATTGGAGGGGAATTGATGGGGAGGTTCTGGATCAGGGAAGGGAAGGGACAGGAGAGATGATCAGATGGCCATCTGTTGTATGAATATGTTGTATGAATATGTTGAAAATGAATGTAAATCTATACCTGACAAAGGTGGAGAGGTGGTGGGGTGTGAGGGGCATCTCCAGGACAAGATAGAAACCTGAGATAAGGGAGGTACCCAAGAATAAATGGGGGTGACCTTAGCTGTGACTCAGAGAATTGGTGATATAAAGCCTAAAGAAGTCATCTCCTGTGGTAAAGCAGGAACCCCAGTGCAGCTAAAGAGATAGCAACACACCCACAAAACTTTCAACCCAGAATTGATCCTGTCTACAAGAAATGCAGGAATTGGTGATGGCGCGGAGACTGAGGGAATGGTCAACCTACTTGAGATCCATCCCATCTGCAAGCATCAATCCCTGTCACTATTAATGATGCTCTGTTATGCTTGCAACCAGGGGTCAAGTATGGGTGTCTCTGAGAGGCTTGACCCAGCATCTGACTTAGATGCAGAGACACACACACAGCCAAACAGTGATTGGAGATTGGGGACTCCAATGGAAGAATAGGAGGAAGGATTGGGGGTCCTGAGTGTGTAGGAACCCCAAAGTAAGAACAACAGAGTCAACAAACCTAGACTCTTGGGGCTCTCAGAGACACCAACCAAGGAGCAAACACAGGCTGGACCTAGGCCTCCCCATATATAAGTGGCAGATATGCAGCTGGGTCTTCATGTGGGTCCTGAACAACAGGAGCAGGGTCCCAAAACCTGTTGTCTGTCCATGGGATACGTTCTTCATATCTGGGCTGCCTTGTCTGGCCTCAGAGGGAGAGGAAGCACCTAACACAACAAAGAATTGATGTACCAGGGCAGGGGGATATCCAGTAGGTCCCCACCGACTCAGAAGAGGAGCAGGGCACATGGGGGGAAAGGATTATGGGAGGAGGGGACCAATGGGGGAAGTCAGCAGGATGTAAAGTGAATAATTAAAAAATAGTAAAATAAATGTTTTCCTTTATAAGTGTTGTTGTGGTCATGTAGTTTCTTCATAGCAATAAAACCAAAACAATATGACTTAAAATTTTCAAATAAGCCAATCTTATACTAATCAATGTATTTTCAGTATGTTATTTGTATTAAAATTAACTTCATATTATACAAACCTCATTAAATAAAATTTAAATTTAAATTTATATTTAGATAAAAAATTTAAAAAACTAGGAAAAAACATAAATTATTTCTTTTACTAAATTTTAATTCTAAAGATTTCTATCAATGTGTACTCTATCACTGAAAACTATACACACTCATTATATAAATAGCAAAACCCAAACCAAACTAATGAGTATAAAGAAGTTTACAAATATTACACTGTTTATATTATGGTAAAATTCTGATCCTCAGAGAAAATTGTACAGTTACCAGAATTTTATTAAGAAAAAAAAAAGCAAGGCTAGAAGATCAGAGGTTTTTTTGTTTTCTTTTGTTTGTTTTGGGTTTTGGTTTTTTTTTTGCCATTTTCCAAATGAAATTTATTTAAATATGGTATTTTTCAAATTGTCTTTGTAAACAAGTTTCAGTATAAAATTTAGTTTGCCCAGTAAAGTATTTCATTGTGTTTTCTCAATTTAAATAAAATCTCATGATATATAGAGCCAACTATAGTAAGTTCAAATGGATCTTTATAATTCCATGAACTTTTTTTTTTTGCAGCGTTGACTTTTTTTAACAAAAGATAATGATACCCATTTGATTCAGACACATACACATATTTTGCCTATGTGCAAAATAATGTCAATATATGAATATCAACGCCAATATATTGTACTTCATCGCATAAACTGACCATATAATATAAGGGTATAAAGACTAGCACTTCTCAGAGACTGAGCCACCGATCAGGAGCATACATGGGCTGGTCCAGGGCCCTTGGCACATATGTAGCAGAGGTCTACCTGGTCTGGCCTTAGTGGGAGAAGATGTGGTTAATCCTCTAGAGTCTTGAGGCCCCAAGGATGGCCTAGTGGTGGGGAAAACACCCTCTCAGAGGCAAGATGGAGGAGGAAGGGGATGAGGAACTGTGGAAGGGGGGAACTGAAAGAGGAGCAATGACTAGAATGTAAACAAAATAATTTAAATTCCTAAAAAAGACTAGCACTTATGGCTAATAATGATCATATCTTAGAACTCTTAGAGCATATACACACACATACATACATAGATACATATATACATAATTAGCATACTGTAATGTACACAAATACATACATGTGATCTTTTATTCTTTTGTTGCAAACCTCCCACATAAACAAGGAAAAGTAGATTAGCTAAATAGTTTCCTTTTGACAGATAATAATGGACAGAGCCTGGATCTTAACAAAATAATGATTGATACTTTCATAGATCATGAATGGATCATGAAAAATAGGTGATCCTGAGATTAATTCTTACAGATGTAGGAAGCTGTGTGCCTTAAGCAAAGAACAAAGAATTCTTTTAATTACCAGCAAGTATGATCTAATAAAAATATAAGTCAGTGTATATACAGTACAGACATGAGCAAACTGGCAAGTATATGGATATCAGCTTAGAAGCATCCTGAGGTATTTAGACACTTACGCACTTACAATGAGCTATAATGGGTGGAAGAGGAGCCCCTTTCATTTGGCCTGAAGCGTCATTAAACTCTAACACATATATACAAGCTTATACAAGTGGAAAATCTTACAGCATTGTGCTCTAGTACAAGCAATATAAATAATCTGTGTGGAGCATAAGGTGGAATGAAACCCAGTTCATCTGACATATACGATCTACCCCAAGAGAAAACAGGAAGCCGGAAACTGTGTCTTAATCCTCACAATAATCCTGTACTTCTACTCCAAGCCATGAATGGCCTTCTATTATCCCAAACCATAGATTTAGATGAGGGAATATTTCTAACTTTGTCTTACTGTAAATCAAAATGAAGGGATTCAAAATAGGCTATGCTTCCCAGTTTCTGAAATGGAACCCAGCAGATAGGCAAATGCCAATAGTTCACTCTCAGATTCTGCAATTATGTGAACAATAGGGGGAAAGGATGAGTCTTTAGGTATAATTTAAAACAAATATAATAAAAATAAAAATAAAACAAATAAAAATAAAACTATTTCAAACTACAGAGTGTTAACCAGTTACAGAAGTAATAAGTAATGTTCATTTAGGAAAACTCTCTCTCTCTCTCTCCCCCTCTCTCTCTCTCTCTGTCTCTCTCTGTCTCTGTCTCTGTCTCTCTGTCTCTGTCTCTGTCTGTCTGTCTGTCTGTCTCTCTCTCTCTCTCTCTCTATATATATATATATATATATATATATATATATATATAGATAGATATATATAAGATATCTATATATATATATATATATATATATATATATATATATATATATATAAAATTATATATAAATAATACATAGATTTGGTTTTGAGCCATTAGAGTTTTGGAAAACAGCACCCTCCTTAATGTTCATGGTGAATTTAGTTTTCACTGATAGCATAGTGAGGCAATACAAACATATTTCATCTTTTCTCTTTGGATAAAAAAAGCCAAATCTATAATTCTTAAAATCAGTCAATCGAAATAATGTTAAACCAGATACTTAACATAGAAAAGTTTGTGGAATAGGAATAACTTACTCAAATTCAGAAAATTTAGGAAAAAAAAAAAACTTAAACATGGGAAAAACATCATTTCTAAAAGCAAAATCACTGCAATAGTAACAAATTGTAAAAGAAGAGACTAAGAAAGAAAAGCAAGAAAGTAAATAGTTTTTATGTAATATTTAATCTAACAACTTGTTTTAAAGTTGTGATCCTACCTTTGAGGGAAAGTGCCCTACTGATATCTGACAGCCAAGGAAATGGTCGATAAAAGATATATATATAATTTTTACAATTAGATTGTATTTTACTAAAAATCTTCAAGCATAATTTTTTAAGTTTTTATTTTTTATTAGATATTTTCTTTATTTACATTTCAAATGTTATCCCCTTTTCTAGTTTCCCTTCCAAAAATCCCCTTTCACACTCCCCCTCCACCTACTCCCTAACCTACCCTCTCCCATTCCTGGTCCTGGCATTCGCCTATACTGGGACATAGAGCCTTTACAGAAGAACCAAGAACCTCTCCTCCATTGATGACTGATTAGGCCATCCTCTGCTACATATAACCACAAGTTCCACCATGTGTTTTCTTTGATTGGTGGTATAGTTCCAAGGAGCTCTGGGGGTACTGGTTAGTTCCTATTGATGTTCCTCCTATGGGGCTTAAGTCCCCTTCAGCTCCCTGGGTGTTTCTCTGGCTCCTTTGTGGGGACCTTGTGCTCTGTCCAATGGATGACTGTGAGCATCCACTTCTGTATTTGCCAGGCACTGGCATAGCCTCGCAGGAGATAGTTGTATCAGGCTCCTGTCAGTAGGCTCTTCTTGTCATCTGCCTAGTGACTGGATTTGGTGGTTGTTTATGGGGTGGATCCCCAAGTAGGGCAGTCTCTGGATGGTTGTTCCTTCAGGCTCTGCTCAGAACTTTGTCTCTGTAACTCCTTCCATGGTTATTTTGTTCACCATTCTAAGAAGGAACAAACTATCCACACTTTGGTCTTCCTTCTTCGTGAGTTTTATGTGTTTTACAAATTGTATTTGGGGTAATCTAAGTTTCTGGGCTAATATCCACTTATCGGCGAGTGCATATCATGTGTGTTCTTTCGTGATTGGGTTACCTCACTCAGGATGTTATCTTCCAGATCCAACCATTTGTCTAATTCCCTATATTCATTGTTCTTAATAGCTGAGTAGTATTCCTTTGTGTAAATGTACCACATTTTCTGTATCCATTCCTCTGTTGAGGGACATCTGGGTTCTTTCCAGCTTCTGACTATTATAAATAANNCTGCTATGAAAATAGTGGAGCATGTATCCTTTATTACAAGATAGAACATCTTCTGGGTATATTCACAGGAAAGGTATTGTTGGATCTTCTAGTAGTCCTAAGTCCAATATTCTGAGGAACAACCAAACTGATTTCCAAAGTGGTTGTACCAGCTTGCAGTCCCACCAGCAATGGAGGAATGTTTCTCTTTCTTCACATCCTCGCCAGTGTCTGCTATCACCTGAATTTTTGATCTTAGCCATTCTGACTGTTGTGAGGTGGAATCTCAGGGATGTTCTGATTTGCATTTCCATGATGATTAAGGACGTTGAACATTTTTTCATGTGCTTCTCGGCCATTCTGTATTCCTCACTTGAGAATTCTTTAGTTAGCTCTGTACCCCATTTTTAATAGGGTTATTTGATTTTCTGGAGTCCAGCTTCTTGAGTTCTTTGTATATATTGGATATCTGTCCCCTAACAAATTTAGGTTTGATAAAGATCTTTTCCTAATCTGTTGATGGCCTATACAAATTGGAAAGGAAGAAGTCAAAATATCACTATTTGCATATGATATAATAGTATATATAAGTGACCCTAAAAATTCAACAAGAGAACTCCTACACCTGATAAACAGCTTCAGTGCGGTAGCTGGATATAAAATTAACTCAAACAAATCAGTGGCCTTTCTCTACAAAAAAACGATAAACAGGCTTAGAAAGAAATTAGGGAAACAACACCCTTTACAGTAGTCACAAATAATATAAAATACCTTGGTGTGACTCTAACTAAGGAAGGAAAAGATCTGTCTGAAAAGAACGTCAAGTCTCTGAAGAAAGAAATCGAAGATCTCAGAAAATGGAAAAATCTTCCATGCTCATGGATTGGCAGGATTAATATAGTCAAAATTGCCGCAGACCCCAGAACTCTGACTGGCAGAGATGGGGAGAAACGACACAAATGCCAAGGAAGATTCCAAACAGATTTCTTTATCTCTCTGAGCAGCTTTTTCCTCTCCCTCTCACAAACAGCTTTCTCTAACCCTCTCCTGGCTCCAGCTAACTCCAACTATTTTCTTCTCCAACTCTTCTCCAACTGAACTGTTTACAGCTTTTTCCTACAGCATTCTCCTCCCTCCCTCTGGGGCACATCCTGTTTTTCTCAGTCCTCTGAGCTCCTTCAAAACAACATTCTCCCCCCTGCCCGGGGTGCATCCTGTTTTCAGTCCTCTGACCTAATCCATCCCCCCTCTCCTGGATCTGGTCAGAGTTCAGCCAGTGCATGTCCAGTGACTCAGCAGGCAGGCAGTACAGGATCATCCGCAAAGGCTCAGCAGGCTCAGATTCTTGCAGCCAGGGAACACGGGGCTTGGCACACCTATTCCCCACAAAAATGGCTATCATGCCCAAAGCAATCTACAGATTCAATGCAATCCCCATCACAACTCCAACTCAATTCTTCACAGTTAAAAAGGGCAATTTACAAATTCATTTAGAAAACAAAAAACCTAGGATAGTAAAAACTATTCTCAACAATAAAAGAACCTCTGGTGGAGTCACCACGCCTTACCTCAAGCTGTAAGACAGAGCATTGTGATAAAAATTGCATGGAACTGGTACAGTGACAGACAGGTAGATCAATGGAATAGAATTGAAGACACAGAAATGAACCCACACACCTATGGTCACTTGATCTTTGACAAGGGAGCTAAAACCATCCAGTGGAAAAAAAGACAGCATTTTCAACAAATGGTGCTGGCACAACTGGCGGTTATCATGTAGAAGAATGTGAATTGAGCCATTCTTTTCTCCTTGTACAAAGCTCAAGTCTAAGTGGATCAAAGACCTCCACATAAAACCAGAGACACTGAAACTTATAGAGGAGAAAGTGGGGAAAAGCCTCGAAAATATGGGCACAGGGGAAAAAATTCCTGAACAGAACAGCAATGGCTTGTGCTGTAAGATCAAGAATCGACCAATGAGACCTCATAAAATTGCAAAGTTTCTGTAAGGCAAAAGACACTGTCAGACATAAAAATTTAACTAGAAATAAGAAATTTAAAAAATCCATTCATCACTTTTAAGTACCTAAGGCTAAGAAGACTGCAAAAAAACCATCTAGAATCTAAAAGTGATAAAACATGAAAAGGAAAGTATAGATTATGTTGGTGGTTTGAATGATGAAGCCAAGAAAAACACCGAATTATAGGGCTGCTGTGTACTTCACATGATATTAAATTCACTGCTGGAATTGACACATACTTATGTAAACTGGGGACACTTGAAAGGCTCCATGTGAAAGACTGACCTTGACAAATTGTCTGAGCTCAAAGATGGGAATGGGTTGGGAGAGGAATATTTTTGCATCTTCCAGTCGCCAAGCCCGTGACTTCAGACTCCAGCACATAGAAGATGAAGGCATTAAGGTATCTAAGCCAAGACTCTCACCATGTTTGCTTTTGTGTGACCCAAAAAGATAGCATTAAGAGAATTTTTTTGTTTTACATGTCCTTTAGGTTATTTTACATATGCCCGACTGAACCATTCAGTTTGTCAGCTTCTCCTCTTTTGTACAGACCATGACCATCATGGTGGAGAGCAAAGCCATTAAATATCCATGCCAATCGTGAAGGAATTTATGAAATTCTCCTGTGAAAACAATCCTGTGAACATGGAACAGCCTCTCTTGTCCAATTCCTCCGGTGCTGCTTCTCCTATCTCTTTATTCTTGGGGAGCCTGAGACAGTTGCAAACAAGTGCTCCTAGAGACTCCTAAGAGCTCATGGCCCTCAGTTTGTCTCAAGGTAGCAGAGCCTCTCTCAAGTTAGAATGAACAGTTACATTGCTCAGTTAATCCACTTCCGTGGCTCGAAGACAGAGTCCATCACTCCCCATGTCCCACAACTTATCCGTATTGTGGTACATTTCCCCTTTCTTCTTTAAAAATATTTCATGATTGAAGGGATTCAGATGGATAATTTCTCATGATTATCATACTTCCTTGCAAGAAACCACTAAAAGCCCCTGTCTGCCAGCAGAATCTGAATTAAACTCAGCCTGGAGGAATATCTTCTATAGCTTCAGCATTTCTCTCTTCCTTGGCATTGCCCAACTTTTCTGCTGAGTTAAAATTTCTGAATCCTCAGAAAGACACTTTCATATAGATCTATTTTACAGTCTCTTTCCTTTAAGTCCTGAGTGCTATAGGAAATGGCAAGCTAGAACTTCCATTTTCACACTTCCTTTCTCCCCCTTTTCTTGACAAACCACATTTTAGTGTATCTGTATATCTTTTATTCACTGTAATTCATCTGTACATGGGTAAACTATTTCTGGAAAGACACATCATTTCAGTTGTGTTTGTTGTCCACAGTAAACATTTAACTGCTGCCACAGACTGATTACAAATCGGCCGCATATATATATGCTTCTTCCTTCCTTTCTTTCTTTCTTTCTTTCTTTCTTTCTTTCTTTCTTTCTTTCTTTCTTTCTTTCTTTCTTTCTTTCTTTTTTTAATTAGATATTTTCTTTACTTACTTTCAGATGTTATCCCCTTTCCTGGTTTCCCCTTAGAAAATCCCACCAGCAATGGAAGAGTGTTCCACTTTCTCCACATCCTCGCCAGCATTTGCTGTCACCTGAGTTTTTGATCTTCGCCATTCTGACTANTGTGAGGTGGAATCTCAGGGATGTTTTGATTTGCATTTCCCTGATGATTGCACTTTTTTAGGTGCTTCTCAGCCATTTGATATTCCTCAGTTGAAAATTCTTTGGTTAGCTCTGTACCCTATTTTTAATAGGGTTATTTGGTTTTCTGGAGTCCAACTTCTTGAATTCTTTATATATATATATTGGATATTAGCCCCCTATTGGATTTAGACTTGAGCTTTGTACAAGGAGATAAGAATGGATCAATTTGCATTCTCCTACATGGTGATTCCACCAGAGGTTACAAGTCTTATTCACCAAAGTAGGGGCACACAATTGTGGTATAGTAAGAAGCAAACCAACACATACCATGTGATGAAATGAAATTATATGATTGTTATTGCCAGCACTCCACCCTCACTCAGGTAGTCAGCGTTACATACTTCACCACCCACTGCTGAACTCAGGTAACTGCACCTCTCCAATTCTTATTTGGTACTGTCATTTTTTTATACATACATCAGTTGTGTTCCTTGAATTCTGCTGGGAGACTTGAACAAACACCATCTTTTGAATTCATATGAAGTGCCAGTGGCAGTTCAATAAAATAGTTCCACCCAGTTTCGGTTTGAAGAGCCATTGAACTGACAGGCAAATTACTGGAGCACAGACAAGGTCTTACTTAAAAGTGTGGGTGATTCTAGCATAGCTGTGCCCCCAGATGCCCACAACAACATGGTCAGTGACTTACAAAAGCTGTACCTTGGAACAGCCTTTCCTGTTTGAAAGTAGATCCTCCAAAAGTCTTCTATCCTTCTGCAGATATTCACTACTTGTGTAGCCTTGAAGAGAGTCCTTGTGAGTCTTGTCATTTTCTGAGCTTCCTGATTCTTAAATCTCTTTTTACTTTTCTATTTTATGATCCTTTCTCCTTTTGACAAAAGTAAATTTTCAAATACAAATAAATAGATATACACACTGTTCTTGGGTATAGATAAATTCAGGAGTAACACATTTATGTATTATTGGAAAATATATGCTGTATGTGTAAACTAAAATGATATTTCCAGTTTCAGTAAACTAGGAAGAACCCAAAATATCTACCAAGATTAGAACTGAAAAACTGAGGTATATTCATTAAATAGTATAATGCACAGTATTAAATAGTTACTGCATCACACAAAAACATTGTACTGGTTAGTTTTGTGTCAACTTGACACAGCTGGAGTTATCACAGAGAAAGGAGCTTCAGTTGGGGAAATGCCTCCATGAGATCCAGCTGTGGGGCATTTTCTCAATTAGTGATCAAACAGGGGGAGGTCCCCTTGTGGGTTGTGCCATCTCTGGGCTGGTAGTCTTGGGTTCTATAAGAGAGCAGACTGAGCAAGCCAGGGGAAGCAAGCCAGTAAGTAACATCCCTCCATGGCTTCTGCATCAGCTCCTGCTTTATGACCTGCTTGAGTTCCAGTCCTGACTTCCTTTGGTGATAAAGAGCAATGTGGAAAATGTAATAAACCCTTTCCTCCCCAACTGCTTCTTGGTCTTGTTTGTGCAGGAATAGAAACCCTGACTAAGACAAACACATATGTGTGTGTGTGTGTGTGTGTGTGTGTATGTGTGTATATATATGTGTGTATATATATATATATATATATNTGTGTGTGTGTGTGTGTGTTTATATATATTCATATATAATTTATGATTGTGATAGTTTATTGTCAAACAAGTAAATGTATTTGTTATGGACAGAGGTGGAGTATCATGACCAGGAAACAGGAAGCACCTGATATTCTCATATTATTCTCTGTCTTGATTAGCTTCATAGTTAGCCAGGTGAGGTTGCTTTGTAAAAAAACCTACCAAGTTCTAAATTTATTACTTATACAGCATTATTTAAAATGTAATTTTATAAATATGCTTGCCTGTCTTGCCTTCTGTTCTTTGATTCTTCACATTTTTGTCCCCAGTAGGAGGCAGACCAACTTATGAGCCAATGAGAAGTTTGCAGAATTGTGGAAATCAATAAAATTCACCATGCCGGTGTACTGATCATGGCCACTGAGCAGAGAGATGAAGAAAATAAGCAGCTCAGAATACCTGTAAAATGTATCCCTAAGCCTTGCTTCTATCATTAAAATGGGGGAAGTAGAGTAAATTGCTATGATCAGAAGTGATAGACAAATTAATCATATGAACTATACTTATGGTGCTATGACAACCACCGCTGAAAATTGGTGTTCGGTGAATCAGGAGTTCACCACAGACCCCAAGGGAACAAGTTTTCAGTGCCACTGTTTGCAGCCCCAATTCGTGTAGTAGAAATGCTAAAACAATGCTGAGTCACAGTAGATCCCAGACTTGGAGCAGCTCTTTCATGAGAAGAGGAATAAATAGCAGTGCCACTATATAATATGAGTGTGATGGTTTTATATGACATTAGTAAGTGGAGAAGAAAGAAACTAAGCCCTAACATATAAATAGAATTATTTTGAGCCATAATTCCAGGAATATCTATTTAAGTGCTTATACTGAGCAGGCCACAATAAGAGGGCATGTATTTGAGTTTATATGCATGCCCTGATCTAGACTAGAATGCCCCTGCATGCTATGCTACCTGCAGTAGGAGAAAGTGACTGAGGAAGACACAGTACCATGAGGCTTTGAGCCAGAATAGCAAGTTGTGCCTTGTGTGTCTTATGTTTTCACAGACTGAATTCAACTTACGAGTTCACATATCTGCTCTGACATTCCTTTTGGGTGGCTTTTGTACCAACTTACATTCATAGGAAAGATACTTATCACCACGTGCTCATTAGACTTTTCATTGAACCAATCGTTTTAATTTAGTTGCTCTTCTTTGTCAAGAAGGCATTTCAAGTTTCTTCATAATATCTTAAAATTTCAGTGTTTACTTCCTTAGTTCACACCTTGACCTTGTAAACATTCCTGAGGACCTGTCCCTTATTTTGAAAGCATAACAAAGCCTGTATGTGTGTGTAATCCCAGAGGCGTTTTGATGAGTGCGGCATAAGTTGAGGTCCATTTAGCAAACATGATCTCATGCACTGTCAGCATATGTGTACTCTCTATAATTAAAACGCAATAACAGGAAATGCATGGTAAATGAGTTTTAAACCTCTACTGACATATGAAACGACTTTTCCCTTCCAGGGTCAATTGAAACATATTCCTCACTTATTTTGCCCTTTGTCTTCTCATAGATCTATAAAATACCAAGAAGGGAAATTCCCTTTCTCATTATAGAGCAACATTATAATAAATTAATTCCATTGCTCAAGCTAAGTACTTTTAAATATTGCTATTTCTGAGGCAATCCTCCTTTCATTTACTATACTGTAGGCACTTGCAGCATTCTTATTTAAAATGCATCCATAATATTATCAAGTGCAGGCCAATTATGGCTGAGACAATCACAGCATAAAAATTCTGGAATTAGTATTCTTACACAGTAAGAGCAATTCGAGAAATGCTATGATGCTGTCTCAGCGTTGAGAGAATTGATGCACTATGTCACATGAACAAACTCTGAGGATGAAAATTAAAAAAATAAAAAAATAAAAAGTCAGACCAAATATTTGGTCGCAAGAATAAAAAAAGGTAGAACCTAGATATTTTTCTTTGATTAAGGGTGGCATTTGTTCAGTTAAGCATTTGGATATAGGTAGATTTTCTCCCCTCCTATTGCTGTTGACATGGCATTTACAAGTATTTCCTCTTCCAAAACATTTATTGCTGCAAAGGCAGTCCATGATCTAGAATACCCTCAGCTTTGAATTCATCTGCCTCCCATTCCTTTTTCTAACATTAACTAAAAATTGTATTCCTTATGCGAGTAGAATTTTTCATGTTTTTAAAAACTATTTTTGACTTTTTAAATTTAAATCATTTATTTATCATTTACACATCTACATGATGTATTTTGATCAAACTCATAATCCCTTATTACTTCCCTGTAACTTCTCCCTTACTGTATATATATATATATATATATATATATATATATATATATATATATATATATATCCAACAACCTAGGCTAGTTGTATGGGTATGGGACCATCTAATGGAGCTTGGTATGAGTATCCTCTCAGGATGCTCATCACTAAAAAAATCAAAACAGTACAAAACAAAAAGACTTGACTATTCCTCCCCAGTCAATATTTAATAGCTTTTTAGATATGGAGTTCATGAGCTCCCCCCCCCCCCCATCCATCTTGGGATTGTTGCTGACTTGATCTTGAACAAGTCTTATGCATTCAGGTTCCAATCTGTAAGTTTAAGTGTGCAACCAGGCTGCATGACCAGAAAATCCTGTTTTGTGCTGTAAATTTCTACTCCCTCTGACTCCACAGTCTCTCTACCCACTTTCTTGCAATCACTCTTGGGTCTTGGTTGGAGATAGTGTGCTTCATATGGCCCATTTAATACTGAGCCCTTCATAGTATCTTATTCTCTGCCTTCTATGCAGCTGTGGGTCTCTGTATTAATTACCATCGAGCACAAAATGAAGGTTAAGAGATTCAATAAGCAGTGGATATAAAGATAAGAAATAAGTAAGAAATTTGTTACTATGTCCACACAGCAGAAATTTTCCCCTTGGGCCTATTACCTAGCCAGCTATGGATTTTGGCCCAGTTAGTGGTAGCAGGCATGGGTTCTACCTTGTTGACTTGGCTTTAAATCTACTTACTGATTAATTGGTTAGTTGGCACTATTATACCTGTATCATAACTTATTGAAATAGTTGTTATTATAGTGTGCAGGGTTCATTTCTCAGTAACACTGTTGATAACTTTTCTCTGTTATGACCATGCATAACATGAATTGCTTTGAACTGACAGAAGAAACCATTTCTTAATTATTTTCTGAGAAAACTAGCTTGCTAGTTTCTCATTACTGTTACTGGTGATTATATTTTATTTACTTACTGCAGAAAGCAGTATTTTATATTTTAATTTTGAAGATTCAGTTTTGTAGTTTATTTCATATGAGGATCCTTCAAGGGGTAATAGAGAAGGAGAATGGCTATACTCTCAACATGTAACATACATGTTCAACAAAATGGTGGAGAGCAAAATATTAAATAAATGTTATAAACAAGGTGATGTTAAAAATGATTGAAGATAAAAATAATGAAAATTCATATTTCTTAGTTTCTCCATGTCATTTATTTTATTCTGGTTATAGTAATAGTCTCATACTGTTTAAAACATCTATTAAGACCCCTGGGAAGAAGGCTCGGTGAATTCATTGCTTGCCTCACATATATGAATATCTGAATTCAAATCACTACAAACCAAGTAAAGCCAGGTAGTGTAATTCATGTACATGAACTTAGTGGTCCTACAGCAAAATGATAAACAAATACAGAAGGATTTTTTGGAAGCCTATGACCCAACAAACCTCAAAAAGTAATAGACTCTGTCTCAAACGCTGTAGGAGGTGGAGACACATACCCTATGTTGTTTTTTGACCTCCACATGCATGCTATAGCGTGCACTAATTTGTTCTGGCTGTGTTTGTGTGTAGACTTGACAAAAGATAGGAACAGACCTTGTCAAAAAAGAGGAAGAAGCCCCAGTTGAGGAAATGCCTATATGAGATCCAGCTGAAAGGCATTTTCCCAATAGATGTTGAATGGGAGAGGGACAGACTAAGGTGGGCAGTGTCATCCCTGGGCTGGAAGTCATGAGTTCTATAAGAAAACAAGCTGAGCAAGTCATATGAAGCCAGGCAGTAGGCATCAGCTCTCTATGGCTTCTAAATAAGCTCCTACCTCCCGCATCCTGCTGTATTAGAGAACTTAAATAATAAACAGCAAAATGGAGGTGTAAGACAAATAAACACTTTTCTGCCCAATTTTATTTTTTCTCATTGTGCTTTGTTTACACCAATAAAGATCCTAATATACACCTATACTCATACTGCCCCCCAACACACATACACACACACATATCACACATACATGAAATAAGAAGCAAAATGGTGCAATAATGGCTGAAGAATCATATTAAAGTGTAAAACTGCTTTCAAAGTTTCCAATTTATTGCAAAAGAAATTATTAACAAAGAAATCACTTTACTATTTTACTAAACTCTTCTTAGACATAATTTTTCTTCAACTTTGTTTGTATCCTGAACATAAATAATTTCTTTAATTGTAAATTTTGAATAAGAAAATGATAAAGCTTTTGCAATTAATACATTATGTTTGATATTATTTTATATTATGTTTGTAATTTCTTGTCCATTTTTTTTTGAGACAGGGTTTCTCTGTGTAGACCAGGCTGGCCTTGAACTCAGAAATCTGTCTGCCTCTGCCTCCCAAGTGCTGGAATTAAAGGCATGCACCACAACTGCAGGGCTCTTGTCCTTTTATTTCATTATTTTTTGTCTTTGTAAACTTTACTAGTAAAGTATATTTCCGTAATTTTGTTTTATGATCACATAATGCATAAGCAGATTTTTTTTTTTTTTGTAATCCAAGGACTACAGCAAGCAATAATACATATTATTTATAGAACTTCCTCCATGCTTAAAGCATCATTCTAGGACTGTATAAGATCAAATTAGGTGGACATGTCTTTTAACCAATGTTTTATAATAAATTAAGAGACACAAATTCTAGTGATTTTATTCTTTGCCTTTGTAATCTGTGATAGTTTCTGTGGAATCTATCCATTATCTATAATTAATCTATAATTAAAGACGAGGGAAGAGAACCCCTTCTTAAGACAAAGGTTCCTCCTTTATAGTGCCAAGGGGAACCTAAAAGAGGCATAAAAGTTTGTGAATTTTCTTTATCTTCCAGAGCTAACTCAATGAAGCAGTTATAGCAACTCACTTTATAAGTATTGGTTTTATTCCTAATTTTCTATCATTTAATTCTTGCACATTATGTCTCATGATGGTCTTGATTTTGGTTTCATATTATTCAATTAAGTTTTAGGACTGAGGCTGTGTTTCTCCATCCAGAAAACACACACACACACACACACACACACACACACACACACACACACACATTTACAAATAGATAAAGGACCAGAACATAAGATTTGATAGTGTGAAGAGAAAAGAAAAGAAAAGAAAAGAAAAGAAAAGGTGGGGAGGGGAGAGAAGAGAAGGGGAGGGAAGGGGAGGGAAGGGAAGGGGAGGGAAGAGAAGGGGAGGGAAGGGGAGGGAAGGGAAGGGGAGGGAAGAGAAGGGAGGGCAGGGGAGGGAAAGGGAAAGGGAAGGGAAGGGAAGGGGAGGGAAAGGGAAAAAGGGAAAAAGGGAAAAAGGGAAAAGGGGAAAAGGGGAAAAAAAGGGAAAAGGGAAAAAGGGAAAAAGGGAAAAAGGGAAAAAGGGAAAAAAGGGAAAAGGAAAAAAGGGAAAGAAAAAGGAAAAGAGGAAAAGAAAAAGAAACAGTTTTAAGCTTATGGAACAGGTGAGGATTTACTGGAAAGGACTCTGATTACTGGGGAAATGAGACCAATAACAAATGAGATTTCATGGAATTAAAAAGCTTTTGTAAAGCAAAGAGAACAGTTGGTGGGTACGAACAGATAGCCACTAGCGTAGGAGAAAATTATTGCCAACTTCTGCCATTTGACAGCACATTAGTTTCTAGAGTATGTAAGGACCTCAAGGAACTGAATACAAAAAATATGAAGTGAAATGAACTTAATCAACACGATGGGCTGTGCACCTCAAAAGAAGGTCCTCAGAAGAAGAAATACAAATGAATATTAAACATTTTAAAGTGCTCAATACCCTTGGCTATCAAGGAAATATAAATTACAACTACTTTGAGATTCTCATCCCAGTAGAATGACTAATGTGAAGAAAACAAATGGCAACAAGCAGTAAGTTATGGAGAAAGGAGAATGGTTATCTACTGTTGATCAGAGAATAAAATGCATGTTCTATAGAAATCAGCATGGAGCATTCTCAAAGAACTAAAAAGGGAGCTTACTGTAAACTTCAGCTCTACTATTGCTGGGCAAAGGACTCTGTATTATAGTATAGAAATAAATGCACATCTGTGTTCATTGCTGCTATGTTCATAATAGCTATGAATTAGAATCAGCCATGATGAATACATAATGAAAATGTGACCCATGTACATGACAGAATCTTATTCAGTTATACAGAGAAACGAACTTAAGTGATTGAATGAAACTGGAGAATTCTACACTAAATGAGTAGGCACAGGCACAGACCCCCCCTCCCCTAGATTCAATTTTTTAGATATAGATACTTATCTTGAAGTATTTACAAAGGTCTGGAAGCCAAAGGAAAACTTGATTTGGGGAGGGTAGAGGTCGTAGTGGGGTAAGGCACCATAGAATACATGTGGTATGAAGTAAGCAGGTGAGATGTTGGTTTTAATGTTTAAGAGAAAACTGAGTATAAAACTCCTAGTAATGGATAATACAGAGCATGAAATGGCCATCCTCTATGACTAGGCAAGGCCTCCAGTGTAGGGATTGGTCAACAAATCAGCCACAAAACCTTCAATTTACAATTTTTCTTGCCAGGATAATATGCCGGTGTAAAGGTGGCATAGACATTGTAGGAATGGCTAACCAATGACTTATCCACCATGAGACCCATTTCACAAGAGGGAACCCACCCAGACACTGCCTGGAGAACCAGAAACCAGAGACTAGCTGGTCCAGAGACATAGGATAGAACCAAACACAATTAGTAAAATAAAATAAAATTTAAAAAGTCAATGAAATGATGGCTAATAATATTCCATTATCCTCAAAGACTGGTCCCTAACCCAATTGTCAACAGAGAGACTTCATCCAGCAACTGATAAAGACAGATGCAAAAACCCACAGCCAAACATTAGGTAGAGTTTGGGCAATCCTATGGGAGAGAGGGAAGAAGGATGGGAGAAGCCAGAGGGATCAAAGACACCACAGAAAATTCACGGAATCAATAAACTTGGACCTGTAGGGGCTCACAAAGCTGAACTGATAAACAGAGAGCCTTCATGATTCTAACCTAGGCCCTCTGTATATATGGTAGAGTTGTGTAGCTTAGTGAAATTATGGGACACCTAAAATGGATCAGTGGCTGTTTCTGATGTTTTTGCCTGCTTTGGGGACCCTTGTCCTCCCACGGCGTTGACTTGTCCAGCCTTAATATAAAGGGAGGTGCCTAATTTTATTGCAGCAGGATATGCCCTGATAGTTGATATCCCTCAGATACCTACCCTTTCCTGAAGAGTAGTAGATGAGTAAAGAGGAGATGGGAGGGTGGAGGAGGGGTTTGGAGGTAAGGAGTGGAAACTGCAGTTGGGGTTGGGTTATAATACATATGAGAACAAATTAATTTTAAAAAAGAAAACTGAGTAGAAGAAATAGGAGATAGCAAGAAAGGGGGTAGAGGGTTAGCAAAACAAAAGTCTTCTGAAAAACCCAGTACTTTGGAAGCTAATTAAAAATAGATGTTCAAAAAAAAAAAAAAAAGAAAAAAAAAAAGACAGTTTACACATAGGATTTCTGCATTCATAAACAGTGATATTCCCAGAATTTATGGATTATTAACCACGATAGTCAGTGCTTGGCATGAGGTATCTTCATGGGAGTTACTTATCAGATGCGCCCCCTACACTACACAGGTCATTCATTGTGCTCTTGATTTCCCACCATAGGTAAGTGGTAAGAGTACTTTGCTGAACACATAACACATTAATTATAGGGCGTACAGAACCTATTCTCAAACTGTCTATGGCATTTCCTCCCTGGTAGTCAACTCTTAAAATGTCATGTGTTCAGGCCTGTGATGGGGAAAGACAGGAATTTTCTTTTCAGGCACTATCCGGCATACTATAATACCAACCTACTTATACCAAGATATACTTATTGGTGCAATGCAGACATAATAGTTCTGGAGTAACCAATAGCTTTCTAATTATATTTTGAGCTTGTTTGGAAGAAATGTTATGCCTTCCACACTGTAACCTTGATCAAAATCCTGAAAACAATAAGCCCTAGGGCAACCATTTATTGCTCTGCTATCAAACTGCCTTCAAAACATTTATGTCATAATCATATATGTTTATTAAAGTCAACCTTGGTTCATAGAAACTTCCTTTTTTCAGAGGATAATGGTTAATGACTTAAAAATAGTCAAATTTCTGACTGCCTATGCTCAATCATAAATCATATATATATCCAGTATATATGTATTCAATCCCCTTTCCATGTGCTTGGGGAACATCATGTAAGAGAGGATAGAAGAATGTATGTATGTGCGGAGTCCTGTAAAGTATTATCTCTGTACATAACATGGGAAGTATACTCATGAATTCATAACACCGTGACTACCTGCACAAGACCTGCACAAACAAGTTCAAGCCAGTCAAAGTTCCCATTTGGACGGCAGGAAAATTCTTGAGGTTCCACCCCTATCTGAAGAACCCTTGATAACCTACAACTACTAGAGGAGAAAAGTCATTTCTCTTCGGAGTATGCTCATTGGTAGGTAGTTAATGTGGATGACTCTCTACCATGGACATATGGGCATCAGAAATTGAACTCAATGGACTATTAAAAAATACACTCACATAAAAGGAAGACATGGAGTCAGGAAGAAGGTGTGTTGGGTGGTGTCTAAGGACAATGAAACTGAGAAGGTTGTAAATATGATTATATATATATATATATATATATATATATATATATATATATATATGAAATTCACAAACAACAAACTTAAGCTATATTTTAGATCCTTAAATCAGTTCCTGCTTCCTGATCTGCTTAAGATCCAGTACTGACTTCATTTTGTGATCAATAGCAGTGTGGAAGTATAAGCTGAATAATCCCATTCCTTCCCAACTTGTTTCTTGGTCATGACGTTTTGTGCAGGAATAGAAACCCTGACTAAGACACTAGGAAAAAGTGATACCCATTAATCTTGGGAAAAGTATAATTTAGAAATTGGAAAGAGAGAGGATGTACTTTGTGATTTTAAAATCTAGTATGCAAGAAAGACATGATAATAGTTACAATAGTGAAAATATCAGAATAAGTAAGAAAACCATAAAGAGACTAGATAAAATGGTTTTGGCACTATGCACTTCAAAGAGAAAGGGGAAAATTTTATAATACTGAAGTTCTTTAAGTTCTTTCTTTTCTAATAAAATAGGTTCTTAGGCTGTAGACAAAGACAGATTGGTGATCAGGAGTTAAATAATCTCAGTTCACAAATGTGAATAGGAATTTATTAAATCATGACATTTATCTGCATACTACTTTGATAACATAGATCTATTCTATTTTTAATCCTGAATAATTTAAAAAATTACTCTACATTAAATATTTAACCTATTCAAAATTGCCCTGTCCTAAACATATCAATTAAATGCATATATTAGATGCAAGATCACTTTTATTAAACCAAATTAAATATTGAACTAAATTTAATAATTAAACTGGATTTCATATTAGATCAATTTAATACATAGTATTACAAGTTCAGTTTGTGCAAGAATGAAAGGGTGGCAGAAAAAATATTGGATAGGTTTTAAAAAGGGAACGACTATGAAGATAGTTAACAATAATTCAGCATTAATTTTTAGGGCAATATTTGTATAATATGCACCTATATATTCATATTTGTGTGCATATTTATGTGTAATTTTACTGGTGCCAGAAAATTTTTTTAAAGTTATTCAAGTAGATCATTATTTTAGAAATATCTTGATATTCAGAACTTCACAGATTTCTCAGGCACCACTGTACCTTATAGTTTCCCTCATAAAATGCATTCAAGTAGAACCAAAAGGCTTAAATCACCTCTTACAATCCCAATGAGAACTACTACAGTCATAATAAAAGATGAGTTGAGACACTGTCTGAGCAGGTGATTGGCCTCATTTGCTCTCCAAGTCTGTCATTTGCTCTCCAAGTCTGTTAATTCAATGAAAACATATATTTTTTTAATTCAACTGTGCTAAGTCCCCCTGGAGGTACGGAGGATATAAATGAATACAACACAAAAAGTCCTTGCTCTTCTGATCATTTATTTTAATGCATGGGTGCCGGGCAGAAAGATAAACACCTAATGTATCATTTGATGAAAAGGGTCATGAAGACAAATGAATAGGGCAAGTAGGGTAGACGCAGATAAGGAAAGGGTGGGACTTCTGTGGATGGGGAAAGAAAGGCCAAACAGATAATATGCTGTTTCTCATCCAACGATCTAAGGGAAGAATCATTCACGCTTAGGGAGGCAGAGAAAGTCTACCTTCAGAGAAACAAGTGCATGCTTTCTAACCATGAGAGAGCTTTGCTAGCTGTCCTGAAAGAGAATATCAAATCTGAACTTTCAGCATGTTTTGATGAGCATAACATCTTACAAAGATCTTTATTCTGAAACTGTTATACAAATATTTAGAGACAAGTTCATACACATAAGCACACACTAATGAAATTCTAAGTATGATTTTCTCTGCACAAAACCTACATCAAGCTAGATTCCATTCACTGTTATAAAAGATTTAACACTTTCTTTTGTTTAAGGTAAACTAGAACCTATAGTCTATAGCCCTTCTAAAAAGAAACAGTCCAATTTTCTGCCTTTGTAAGGAGAACACATCAAACATGACTGAAATGTCTTTGATGTTTGCACAGCTCACAGGCCTGAGAGTTTTTTTGCTCTGCATGCTTATTCTAAGTGACATTGTCTGCACAAGGAAAAAGTTGACCTTATACTAACAGCAGTATATTAACTGAAAGTGTGTTTTGGGCTAACATTAGTAAATAAAACCAAGTGTCACACTAATTTCAGTAAATCTGCTGAATTTATTTGTTAGACCTATTGTGACAGATTCTGGTGAGTCAACGTTGTTATATGGCGATTACTCACTTTTAAAATTTCTGTTTCTGAAAACTGCAGAATTTATAAATAGAAGGAAACTGAAAAATGCATTTGTAAAGGAAGAAATTTGAGTGACTCTGTATTTTACACATATTTTATTTCCACTTCATTGTCACAGTTCCAGAGACACATCCTGTCTGGTGGGATTCAAAAACAGTGTGAGTCAAACCCTCCTCATCAGGAGCTGTCCTCTGAGATCTGGTTCCCCAGAGACAACTCCTGCCCAATTCTGTGACATTTCAGCTGGTAAAACACCTCTGTAAAGTCTACTTGGAGTTCTGTTTGCTTGTCTTTTACGAAAATAATGAGAAAGTAAATTTATCCCAGTCAAATAAAAACCACTTGTTTGGTTAATTAATTGCTATCACCATAGAGTCCTTTCTCACTTCAGAAGAAAATATTGTTTGTTCTGCATGTTCCATACTACTAAAGAATAGCTTTATGCTATTGGCACCTTCAAATGAATCCACACGGATAGGATGCAGTTATCTAAAGATGTGTACCACCTCCAGATTTTTCAATCCCCAGTGCTTTCACCTGAGAATAATTCAGCCACAATTTATTAGACAGGATTTGCCTTATGGTGGTGGTTGTGTTTGTTGCTGTTGTTTAATCCTTGTGTTCACTATACAATCAATGAAATGCTTCTAGTACATACAGGAAAATGAAGTCATACATTTACTATGCTGAACTAAATGGAAATCGTTTCTCTGATCTGTGTTTTAAGTTATATTATTATTATTATTATTATTATTATTATTATTATTTTAAACAGTCTTTAAATTTAAATATATTTTGACAGAATTCTTTCCCTCCTCCAAGCCTTTTCAGATCCCCTTACCTTTTCTCCCAGTCAACTTTAAGTCCTTTCTTAAAACAAAACAAAACAAACAAACAAAAAACAACAGAACAACAAATTTCCCCCAAAACAAGAAAACAAAATGAAAACTGCCCCTTCCCCCAAAACAACCACCACACAGTAAGAGAGGTCTTGTTTTAGTGAATAGATTAGTTCACATATTCCAATGAGAAGTTGCATAGCACAAACTCTAAAGCATCCTAAAACCATCATGGCCTTTGAGGGGATTGTGAAGGCCCTTGAACGGCAGCTATATGCCTATCAATTCCAGGAAACTAAAAGACTATTAGTCTACTCCAAATTACCTAAATTGATCTTCCAACATGAGAAAACTGCATAAGCAAGGATATTATCCAAAATATTAGAAAAAGTGTCTCTATGTAAGTAACCTGTGGCTTCCTTATTATGTTCTGCATCAGGAATACTAAATAGAGAATAAATCCAATAATTTGCCTACAGTAAACTCAAATAATCAGAGTTATTGCAATATCCTGTTCAGACTAAGAGATTGGAGTCAATGATGCTTCTTAGGAAGACTTGCCCACTTCAGGATGTGGTAGGAACCAATTATAGCTTAAAGAGAAATATTATCCTCACTCAGTAGGGTGGTGATTAATTGAAAATGAAGCCAATGATTACCTGCCATACGTCTCACTAACAATAAATGAACTACAGAATAAAAGAAATTTTAGTACAAAACATCTTCAGAATTGTTGTCTAAAAGCAATGGGTAAAATCGCCTTCTGTTACATGGATTTGAAGCTAATGGAATGGCTCTCCAGTTTATTGCCAGTGGACTAAGATCTGTACATATCAACTTTTTATATTCTGTACCTGTAAACCACAGGCAAGGCAGATGCTGTGAATGGGACCATTGTTTAAGAATTGGAGAATACTGGGGAAGGATGGTGATTTATCCAGGGACTTCAGAGTGTGCAGTGGGGTTCCCCATTTTGATATAACCTCTTGATTGGCCATTTCCGTCAAATTCTAAATGCTTCAAGAGCCATCATTTGAATTTCTAAAATCATGTTGCATATGAACCAGTTTTAACCATTTTGAATATTATAAAATATTATTGTTTCACACTGCTAGTCATAATCAGTCATAAC
Source organism: Mus pahari (assembly GCF_900095145.1). Classification (NCBI taxonomy): domain Eukaryota; kingdom Metazoa; phylum Chordata; class Mammalia; order Rodentia; family Muridae; genus Mus; species Mus pahari. Next base: position 37,653,612 of record NC_034611.1, read on the forward strand.
TTAATTGTTAAGCTTATTACTTTCTCTGCTTTGTTTGTAAATCTTTTTGTTTTTGTTGGTTTGAGGGTTTTATATTAAGACAGGGTTTCTCAGTGTAGCACTGGCTGTCTTAGAATTCACTCTGTAGATTAGGCTGGCCTCAAACTCAGAAATCTGACTGACTCTGCTTCCTGAGTCCTGGAATTAAAGGCATTCACCACCACTGCATGATATATAATTCTTAAATTATATCAATTAAAATTGCTTGGGTATTTATATATAATTAGTTATTTAACACTTCTACTTACTGTCCCAAATCTGGTTTAATTTTTTTGGATACATTTGTAAAAATGGAATATTATAATCTACTGCCAATGTATTAACCCTATGACGTAAAGCCAAGTGAGACATCTCTAAGAAACTTCTAACTTTGTCCAAAATGCAAACTGGAAGAGATGGATGAGGGCTACAATGAAGAAAGTTAACAATCTAGTTAAACCAAGATACAAGGCTTTTGGAAGACTTGGAGAGTCTTCAGTCTATGCTGCAAGCTTAAGGATGTTGGTTGTAACTGGGAAGAAATGTCATACCAAAAGTATACATGAACTTGCCAGCAAGAGTAAGACAAGTAGGCAAACTGTATAGTTTCCTTCTTACATGTCCTTTTACCTGAGCAGTAACCAGAAGGTGCCACATACATTTAGCATAGGTCTTTTTGCTTCAAATAATTTGATCATGAAAGACCATCACAGAAGTACCCAACACTAAAACACTAGATGTGTTAGATAAAGTAATAGATTGCAAAGGCAGAACCAAGAGGAGATTAATTACACAATGTAATGAGGATATTTTTATCAAAATATGAAGGGCTGCCTGAGTCAATAAAACCATGTTCTTCTACCCAAGCCCTTCTCTAGGTGAAATACTGAACATCTTGTGAGGTTATGCCACTCATGATGTCTTCCTTATTTCTTCTTTGAGGCATAAATAATTTGAAGGTAGTAAAAGCACTCTGAGACAAAGGAAATGTGGAAAAAATATGTGTACATGGAGAAATCCTTGCTTACTGGGGAACATTTGTATCAATTCTACTGTTACACAATTATAGTGATTCTAACAGTAGATTTTCATGACCTCCTAAAAACTTAATAGTGTCAAAGAGCTTTTCCTTCTCTTGTTAAAAAAAAAAAAAAAAAAAAAAAAAAAAAAAAAAAAAAAAAAAAAAAAAAAAACATACAGAGAGAGAAAGAGAAAAAAAAACGGGGTCCGTAAGGACAAGGAGCACATTTCACCTGACTGAAAGAGGACCAGTTTCCCATTAGCAGGGTAGTCCTGCTGGACCAGTTCATTAACCACGGATGCTTTGTTCCTTCACAGAATGCTTTGCAGCCCTGATGAGCTTGGCTTTGAGTATCTCCCTGGAGGAGGGAAGACTCAGTGCTGGGAACACAGCAGGCTAAGCCTGTGCCTTCCAAGAGGAGTGTACAGTTGCTAATAAAGTGTTTGGATTTTCCTTTTCTTCTTTTCAGGTGAAGAAAGCTCTGGGGACCTTAGTGCGCTGCCTGAATATTTTGATCTCAGTCTAAATCTATGTAGTTTTCCAGCATCTAAAAATAGGTCTTCAAAAGAATGTATTACTTGATATGTATTCAGAGAATGTAGAAGAAAAAAAAAAAAGAGAAGATATATTTTTATTTAGAACAATGAAAGCTGGTAGTAACTGAATTTCAATGAATTTAAACTCAAAAAAACTATTATAGGATCTGAAGTCATTGCCAGAAACCTCAGTGGTGCAATGTTGCCTCTCAGTCATAGACAACATCTCAAAGGTAGCCTGTCTTTCAAAATACTCATTGTAAAAGAAATCCCACTTCCCAGATAACACTTTATTTCTGGTTGTTCTTAAGTGTTTCATAACTAGTGATTTCTAATATGTCATCTAGGGTACATAGTACAAGTATATTATTTTCATTAAAAAGTTGTGAATTTTGAAATTTCTGGTTAAATAAGCCTGTTTATCTGTTTTGTTTTGGTTGGTTGGTTGTTTTTCATTGTTGTTGTTGTTGGTTTGGTTTGGTTTGGTTTGGGGGGTTGTTTTTTTGTTTTTTGTAATCCTGGAATTTTGTAAGCTACACAGCTTTTAAATCTTAGGGAGTTTCTACTGTGCTCAGTTGTGCTTTTCTAGAATGGTGTCTACTTGTTGAAAATAGAAGAAACTAGAATATTCTCTGAGGAGTGAAAAGAGCTTCACTTTTCTGTAGGTACATGGATGAGTTTTAAAACGTAGTTGGGTGTTAATGCTTGTTTAATAAAATGGTGGTAGTAGGTCCTCTTCTAAAATTCATAATCTTCCTAGTCCCAGGAAGTTGAACACATTTCTAATACCTGGAATGATTTCAAGTCGTAGAAAGCCCAACCTCAACAGACCCATCTTCAGTGCTATTCTGCACCAAAGGCAGTGTCCTCCAAACACAGCAGACATGATGCACATATGAACTCACAGAGATGGTGATGACACACACAAGACCTGCACTTTTTTCCTCAGATAGCGTCCCAGTACTGAGTGGGAACATGGGCACAGGGCCCCACCCCTAAATAAGAAGCTATCTGCAGTTGACATTCACTGGTAAAGAAAAACTTAGCCTTCTTTAATGGACTCTTATGGGATATATTACTCACAATTCATAGCAGGCTCAGTGCTTAGGAGAGCATGGCTGACTCAAAACAAACTCAATGGCATTTTTGTAGTCCTTTTGACTCATACTATTTTGTTGGGTGTTTTGGGTTTTGTCTGATCCATCCTTTGATTGCATATTTTGGCTTCATTTTTTGTGGATTTGGGAGGTTTCCATGTGTGTGTGTCTTCCTTGTTTTTTGTCCATTTGTAATTGTTGTGTATTTTAAAGAACGTGGGAAAAGAGAGACATGTAAATGAATGGGTGAGGGATGGGTGGGATCTGGGACATTGGGTGAAAGAGGAAAGCTTGATCAGAATATATTGTATGAAAAATTATTTTCAGTCCAAAAAGAAAACAAAAAACAAAAAACCAAAAAAACCTTGAGTATCAATATTCATTCACTTTCCCATGAAAACCTTCATTTTGCAAAGTCTGCTGCTTCCTTTCCTTCTAGTACAACTTCCTACTCATTTCAATTACTCCACATTTGCCCCAAAGTACTCTCTATTATAACTCCCTTCTGATCTCCACGGATGCATTTAAGAAACACTGTAAATTTGTTTGCCTGAATCTAAAGTAGAAAAAAACATGTCCGTCAATAACAACGCTATGAGTAAAAAAGAGTAGACACAAGGGGAATTCACTTCTCAAGAAATGCACGCCCCTAATGAGGATACGCGGTTTCATCTCTACTGGGTTGTGAATATGAGAGGAGTGCATCTGGCATAAAAGTGTTTAGTGCGGCGTGGTGATGATTCTGCTAATGATTTGTATGAATGCCCAAATTTTATGAAAGTGGCTTACATGAGTCTTTGCTTTGCTGATATGAGTATGTCCATATACTTGTGCTCTGTCCACCACAGTATTCCTAGAACTTATCACATCACTTGCCATCTCCACATAATCCTAAAACCACACTCCACAGTTTCATTGTCAGTTATTTTCATCATGGCATAGGACATAAACCCCCACACTGTGCCTATTTCCAGAGGGTCATTCTAGCCTGCAGCATCTCCTGCCATCTCCAGTGTTAAAGAATACTGTTGCTAGAGAAGATGGTTTTGTTCTATGTGATCTCAGATCCACCTGCTCCAATGGTAAGATGAATGTTCCAATGGTAAGGAATATAAAAGTTCTTTTTAAAAACTGCATGCTGCTGTTGCAGTTTGTTTTATTCCCAGAAATCCTAACAGTTGGGCATAGTTAACTCTTCATATGCCATCACTTACATACCTACGCAAAACACTTTAACTAGGTAAATATTATGAATCCAAATGAGTAATTAAGTTCACCCTAAGGTCTGTGACAGCACAGATTAGAAAACACATAGTTCAGCTTTTAGACACATGCTTACTTTTTTGAGATAAAGTCATCTAAATCTTACTTAGACTTAAGGAAATACAAAACATTGAGGATGGAGTATATGTTACACATACATTAGCCAGCAGGATGTTTCTTAGTGTGTTCACTTTGACATTTCTTTTTGTCCTGCAACTCAACAGTGTCTTTAGCAACAGGATCATATAATGTAGTTCTGAGAGTCAAACAATAGTAATAATAATAATAATGATGATGATGATGATAATAATTACTAGTATTATAGCCCAGTGGTTTTTTTATGTCTCTAATAACTGATTATTAGAACATAGGAAATGTTCTATGGTTTGCTTTGAGAATTTCATTTAATTTCTCTTTCTTCTGGAGGCCACACCACACTTCCATATGAGGAATTTCTCTTGAAACTACATACAAAATTTTAAAGCTAAGGTTTGAACTGTTAAGTAAACAGTTTTGACTTATAGGAATGCATATTTATATATTACATGAACATATATGAATATATAATTCACATATTGCCATATATTATATATATGAATATATGTTTAGATAATTAATATTATATTTGGATATCAAAACTACTAATCTAAATTTTTACTCAATGATTTTGAGTAATATGCTTTCTTCATTGAACTAAATATTTTTTATTTTGAGTTGTTTGTTTTTTTGTTCATTAAATGGAAATCAAAATAATATAAATCATGTTTTTTGAGAAAATTAATTATTGCAGAACTATTTAGAAATAGGTCTTCAAAAGACTGAATTACTACCTGAATATGAGCTAGAGAGGTGAATAGTTATCTCTAAGTTGCTAAATAAAATGCCTAGATTTTAAGACTGCATTCCTTCTTAGGACCTCTGCACATGAAAGCTTTCTATGACTCATTTGACTGAGTCCTGAAAATCATGCACGGTCAGAGAAGCACTATCAAAGACAGGGGGATCCACCTGGACCATTCTGCGATCTACACACATATTTTACTAAATTGTTAGTGAATCTAGGCTATTGAGATGTTGTGGTAGGACCTGTTCCTCCCAATCCTTCCTTATTACCACAGATGACACCCTCACCTAATTCAATGTCCTTATTTACATGGAGTTCTACTGTACAAAGTGTTGTGGCTTATCATCCTTATGGCCAAGTGAGAAAATCATTACAAATGGCATTTTACCATATATAATTTTATTCATATGGATGTTTTCAAGGGTGACCATTTGATATTGGATCACCAACTGGTATGCTCTTCCCTAAGAAGATGATTCCTCAATCTCTTGGCATTTCTTACTTGCCTCTAATTATTTCTGTGGGATTGTACTTGCTTAGCTCATGTTTAGGGAGTCCTGTTGATGAGGCTTGATAGATGTGGCATCTGACATCACTACAACACACAATCTCACAGAAAACTCCCTGTTCCTCTGGCTTGTACAGTCTCTCTGCCCCCTCTCTCACAATGCTATAAGCCTTGGGTACTGGAGTAGTTTTATCTATGTATCCATTGGGACTAAACTGACTCCACAGCTCTACGGTCTGATTATTTGTCTGTCTTTGCAAAGGGAAATTTCCTTCATGAGGGTTGATGACTAAACTTATCTGTGTGTATAAGGATGAATATTAAGAATGTAGTTAGGGATCATGTGACTTTAGTAAAGTGGAGGTTATAGGCTCCCTTCTAAGGCCATCAGTTCACTAGCTCTGGGGTAGTTGGCTCCAGAACCAAGTATGATTTCTCTCTTGTTCAGAGGGTCCTAGGTCCAAATAGAGAGCTGTTGGTTACCAGTGGAATTTTAATCCAACAACATGGCTGCTATGGCAGGAGATCACATCTAAAGATATGCTCCGATTGCAACGCAGACCTGCCATTCATCTTTAGTTTCTCGGGCTGGGATACAGGTCAACCCCTAGTCCACCCCTCTGATCCCAAACAATGACATCTAATTGAGGGGCAGATAAAAATGACCAATCAGAGAAAGATTTGACAGAATGAGTCAGAGATAAAATATGCCCAACTCTAATGAGAACAGACAGGAAAGAGTTTAAGAGCAGCCCAGGGAGAGAAAAGGAGACATAGTGTATGTGTGGCAATTTTACCAAGACAGTTGTTTCAAAGACAGGTTGCAGAGACAACAAACTAGACAGTAATCAAGACAGAATGAGCAAAGAATGAGAAGGAACCAGAAGATTAGAACATATTGCCAGAGTTAGTACAAGGCCAGGCAAAAGAATAAGCCTCCAAGATGGCAACTATAACTGGCAAACAAAAGACACTTTCCCACACCAAATTATGTATACACTCTTGGGGTTATCATTCTATGCTGGTCACTGATGGTGTCCATAGGTGCAAAAGCTGGGTAGTACTGTTGTTTGCTTCCCTCCTTTGGAAGCTTGCATGGGACATTCTGGTGCCATTAAAGATAGCCCTCAAGGAGAAGGCTTTCAGATAAGTTCCTTTTGTCCTTCAGCTGATGAATGGATAACAAAAATGTACTACACATACACTGTGGAATTCTATTCATCAGTAAAGAAAAACTAAACCATATTTTCAGGAAACGGATAGAACTAGAAAGGATCATGGTTGATGAGGTAGTCCAAACCCAGAAAGACAAACATCATATGTTGTCTTTCATCTGAAGTTCCTAGCTTCAAAATTTCAGATGTGAGTCCATATCCTATAGTAACTGCAGAAGCCAGAAAAGTAAAAGAAGCTACCCGGTGAGGTGTGAATAACATGATACAAGTTATTCTATTGGAAAATGAGAAAAATATGGGGAGCTCTTAACTATGCAAGCAGAAAGATAAATTCATATGGAGAGGGGTAAAATAATAGCATGAATAGCTGAAAATTTCATGAAGAATCATACCATTAACTATCTACCTAAGAACAACTAAAATACATATAAGGTAGCGTATAAATATAAATGGATGGTTAAAATAAAATTTCCAATCTGAGGTGACAATGCTCAAGAGACAGAGATATTCTAACAAACACCCCAACGCCAGGCATACGAAACTGTCTTTGCAGTTGTTAACCAGAGTTGCCTAAGAGAATCTAGGATGCTGTTTTCAGCCCTCTAGAGGTGGGAGTAGATTTCTTTCGCTGAAATCACAATGTCCTTTAGATAAAAGCTATGGGGTTTGTACATTTGATCACTTGTCCTCTGAGAGGCTCCACCCCAGCAGCTGACTCAGAGGGATGTAGAGATCAACAGGCAAACAGAGCATGGAGCTTGAAGACTCTTACAGAAGAGGAGGAGAAAGAATTGAGGGCTCTGGAAAGGGAAGAAACTCCAACAGGAAGACTAACCTGGACCCTTGGGGTTCACAGAAACTAAACCACCAATCAAAGAGCATACAGTGGCTAGACCTAAACCTTCCTGCACATATGTAGCAGATGTGCAGCTTGGTCTTCATGTAGGTCCCAAACAACTAGAATGGGGACTATTTCAAAAGCTGCCTGTCAAGGCAGTCTTGTCTGACATCAGTGGGAGAGAATTCAGAGACTTGAGTGCCAGAGAAGAAAGGAGGGTGTCTGGGGAGGGTGAAAGATTATGGAAAGGGGTAACTGGGGGCGGGGGCAGTGAACATGATGCAAAGTGAATAAGTAACAAAATAAAGTTAAATTAAAAAAGGAAGGAAGGAAGGAAGGAAGGAAGGAAGGAAGGAAGGAAG
>NC_034611.1:37661870-37668972 GCF_900095145.1 Mus pahari
GAGGAGAGGAGAGGAGAGGAGAGGAGAGGAGAGGAGAATCCAGTGCAAACTTTCCTAAGTGTGGTAGAAAATGTTTGCAATTCACTCCTGGCATGTTCCATACATGTTTTAGTTCTTTTACACAGTTTATTCATAAACTTGTTTTTCATAATGGGCAAAATGACAACTGAGTCATGGCTACCTTCATGTGGAATCATCTAGTAATAAGTGTATTCATACTGCCTGGATTACCTATCTAATACTTAGGAACTATATATTTTATGTGACTAATTTCTTTTATTATATTAAGTAATATGTTAATATCAGTGTAGATTTAGAATATTTGAGTATATATACTTATCAAAATATATTGCTATTGAAGCTTGGCTGTATGGCTCATACTAAGATAGAAGGGAGATTTGATACCCATGCTTTCTTTTAATACAAATGGATAATTTCTTAGATAGAGTTAGATACCGGTTTAGATTATTTTACAGTCCTGGAAAAATTAAATGTTGACTAACCAAACATGTATTACAGAAGAAGTCACAGGTGCTATTTCAATAGTATCCATTGAGCTGTTTTTACAAACAGATTAATTTGAGAGAGAAAAAAATGTAAGTGTATTCTAGCAGCAAGGAAACAAATCAGCAACAACAACAACAACAAAAAAATCCTCAACTAGTTCTCAGATAAAACCTTGTCCTAGCTTGGCATGCAAATTGAGCAGAGGTGGAACAGCAGTGGACCGCACCTTCTGTAATCTGCTATGGTCTGTTTAGAATTGCATCTGTGTGTTGATGGCAAATTCACAGTGACAGAAGTTATAGTCACTGCAAGCATGACTTTTCTAATAACCTTTGCTCTGCCCTAGGATTCCTGACTTCTATGGTGGTGGTATTTTATAGAGAGAGATCATTTAATAAATAGTGTTCTGCAGTCAATTAAGATTAAAGTCAACTTCCCCTTCACACTCCCTAGTAATATGCTTCTGTAGCCAACAGATAAGGACTTGAGAAATGTCTCACTGGGACAGGCCAATGGGCCTGGCGTCCAGGATTCTGTCTCCAGCAGTGACAGCAAAGGGTTTTATAGAGGCTTGCATGGTTACCCTCCATGACATTAGCCTGAAGAAGCAGGAGATGTATATTAAGAACACCTGATGACCTTTAATAATCATCTGTGGATCTGACATCTAAGGATTTGTCAAGTCTGTTGTAAACATATACATTTATTTGCCCTCTCACACTGTAATGTCAGGCAGCCTTGAACTAGACATCAAATAGTCTTTGTTTCAGTCTCCTCTCTTTCCTTCTTGAATTTGAAAAATTCTTTTCTACTTCTTAATGCCGATGTGTGTCTATCTGTAAGGAAACAATAATAGCTGTGCTGCCTTTTAAGTCAAATCTCTAACCTTTATGCTAACTAGCAAGCCAAACAAATATTGTGAAAACTGTTGTGGTTCTAATAGAATAGGACATAAGCTTTCTAATCAATTTACAGAATGCTGACTAATGAGAGAGGCTAGCTACTCAGAATGCTTGAAGATTATCAATATCTAAAATTCTGTGTTCTCACTAGGGCATCCTTCATGAAAGTGAGACTATTAGATGTGACTGAATACCACATACACTCTAAGAGAAGATCATCAGTAACTGGTCCCCTGCAGAGAAGCATATTTTGTCCTTGCCAGAATGCAAACATAAATGACGGTGTCCATACAGCACTTCTTGAAACTAGTCTTTACATTGGTTTTGATAGCAAATTGAACCAATGATTTTATAAAGGTAGTTTACAGTAGTTCTTAGGGGTAACAAACTCGTAGCTGGCAATATTGTTTGTGGGTTCAGAGTACTTGCTGTTCTTCTATGGCACCAAAATTTAGTTCCTGTCACTTATTTTGAGTGACCCCTAGCCATGTGCAAATCCAGCTCAAAGGGATATGACATCAATTTATGGCCTCCACGAACATTCTCACACACGTGACATACAGTCACAAAAACATCAATAAATAAGTAAATAGCTGTATAAGATCCTTTTAAAATGATTTAAAAAACTATTCCTTTCCTGTCGAGATCCTTCACTCCTCAGGGCAAATTTGGTTAGGAATGGTTACCCTTTCCCAAAACAGTGTTGCTTTTGTATAAATTAAAACAGAGTTATATTTTTAAAAGCTATCTAAGAGATAAATAAGTTAATTTGTGAGAAAAAAAGAAACATTTTAAAAGTAGACTCATCCCTCAGATTTCATGAATCCATCACTTTTCAGAAGTTTCAACATTATTCATTATTAAAAAGATGTGCAAAAGTTTAAGTATACTGAAGCAGCATCAGAGCCCTGTGCCTTCCGAAAGTACTTTCCAATCTGTAGCTTTCCTCTAGAGTCCACATGTTACCATTTCTGACATACACTGACCTTTTCCTTGCAAGATTTTCTTTTCCTGGGTTTACACTTTGCTAATGAAGCTGTCAAGAGCATATTGTGAGATGTAAGGAAGAGGTCGGCAGCTTTAGTCACTCCGTTTATAGGAAGATAATGAATTTCTAAAGATGATGTATAATTTTAGCCTGTGCTCCCAGGTACACTACACTAGTTGATAAGAGATGAGGGGAATTTGAAGGTCAGAATATACTTTTTTTTATTTTTACTATTTTAATCTCGATCACACAGTCTCACCCTGTCCTCTCTTCTGGGTCCCACCCTCATCAATCCCTCCCCTCAGTGCCCCTCCTCTTCTCAGAGAAGGAGAGCCTACTTTAGGAACCACCCCACCCTGGAGCACCTAGTCCCGGCAGGACTAGGCACATCCTTTTCTCCTGAGACCCAACCAGCCAGTCCAAGCTTGGGGGGAAGAAGATCCAATCGCAGGGAACAGAGACCCAGACAGAGTTCTATAGTGGCAGGGCCTGTATTAATACTGCCTTAGCTTAAATACACATATGCATGTACACACACATATATACTCACATTATTAATTGTATCTAGATTGAATATACAAATATATGTGTATGTACATATATTCAATCATAGGTAATTAAACTAATAAACCATATATATATGTATATGTATATATATGTATATATATATATGTATATATATATACATAAAATTAACTAGACTTGCTTATAAGATATAGTCAAAATAATCCAGCAATGGCTAGCTCACCCTGGAGAGGCCAATATATGCCATTTGCTTTGTCCAAGATGAGGTTAGCTGTCTCAACACTCATAATCTGACAATGAAGGTGTGAGGAATTCTTGAAAAATCCCTTCTCGCATGCCTTTTTGTCTAGGCTTCTATTAGAAGTTGTAGCCCTGTAAAATAAGATCTAAGACAATAGGAAAAAAGCAACAAATTTCTAAAAGACAAGCCTCCTCTCTTACAAAGGCTATGAAAGAATAACCCTAGATTTTCCCCTTTACCTCCCACTTTACCAAAATTCTAAATCTTGCATTAAGTACATTTCGCCCTATATAATCTACTCTGCAGCTCCACTGTGCCAACAATCCTTTCCCACCTCTTTGATTGAAATATGCATGAGATAAATGCTGGATACCAGGGGAGTCCCTTGGAAACTGTACAGCACCACCTGTGTTCTCATTTGCTCTCTATCCAGCCCTCCTGTGTGATTAGTCAACACAGGAAATCTAGGAAGGTGAGAGGCCAAACATGATGGCTTTATCAGACCCTGTATTCATTACCCGAAGAACATTTACTTTCATCATTTTCATTTCTTCATTTATTTTAAAAGCAATGAGCAAGAGCAATAGTATTTGTTTTTAATTGCTCTGCCCAGTCTTTCAAATATCTATAATTGTTTTACATTTGGCTCAAATGTATTAAGAGACATATGGTTATAATAAAGGAATCATTTCAGCTGGTAAAGCCCTGAGCAAAGCTCACAATAACGTGGTCATTTGTAAAGCACTGTAGCTTGGATGCTTTTTCTGTACAGCTTAATTATTACCCAGCTCAGTGAAAAGTACCATGCCCTTCCTGAGAAAAGGAGCAACTGAGACTGCCCAGAAAACAGTGCAAGCTTCATTATTCATGTCTATCTCTCCTGTACAAGTCCAGACTCCACGCTAGCTCTTATCTTCATCATGCAAAAGTAACATGAAACTTACATCAACTGGGAACTCATGTTATTTACTCATTGCTAACCATTACCTTGCCGTTAAAATTTTAGCTTAAAATACCCTCTGGTAAATTAGAAATGCTGATAAAAATAAGTATAAAAATAAGACAGGCATTTTGCCTTCATCTCCCTAGAAGCGCTTGACAGGTGGTCACCTTGAAATTTGGCAGCAATAGTACAGCTGACTTTGAAAAAATGACTTGATACAGAAGTTAATCAAGAGCTCTTGGGACCCACCTCTGCATTTTTCCAAGCAATCACTTCTGCAGTTTAAACCTGTTCACCCAAATTGTAAATGGCATACAAAGTAGTTTTTCCCTTCAAACTTTATAGATAAGGCAGAGCATTGTAATTGGCACAGAATGGGAAATAATTACCTTACTTAAATGGATAACATAGGAAAATCTATCATGTATCCGTTTTGAGTACATAAGATAATGCTTTTATTATCTTCACAGAATGAAACTGAAACACAGATTTTAGTTACATGTCCTCACCTGCTACTGAAAGGTTACAGTTGAAAAATTAACAATTGACTTTAGGTCATAAGAACATGATTCTAGCTGTGCTTGAACCCTCCCTAACCAAGATCTATGTACTTCAGATGCAAAACCGCTGTAGTGTTTATAGACAAAGTTATTGGAATCAGCTTCTCCGTGTTATGGATCTATGTAGGAAATGTTTGGTTGAGAACAATTTCTGTGACGTCTTCTTTTTTCTCCCAACTGCTTTTTAATGTGTTATCAAATTACTGGGATTCACGCTTCTAAACTTGAAAGACTCTGCTCACTGGATTTTGGCGATGGGTCAGAGGTCTTGAGTTTATAGTTCAGCTTATTCTTGGCAGTTAAAAAATACTGCCCTGTCTCTGTATTTCAGATGATACCTAAAAATAAAAATAAAAAAATTACCAAGGCATACTGAAAAACCCAACACTTAGAATGCAATATAATGCTACACTGCAAATGCATTTTTCATATTAGGAACCACAATTATCCAGTTCTATTCTGGATGCCTTTTTGTTAACCACAAATGAACATTCCTATGAAGAAAAGAGACATTGGAGAGTTAGTTTCTAAAGATTCCCTCATGAATAGCTACCTCCTTTCAGACCCCTTTCTGAAGTATCTCTATATACTCAATAATTCATACACAGAGTCTCCATGGACATTCAAAATAAACACAGAGCATATATATGTATATATATATATATATATATATATATATATATATATATATATATATGTATATATATATATATATATATATATATATATATATATATATATATATCAGTAGATCATATTAAAAAGGATACAATAAAAACTGTTAATGTTAGTTCATTTTCCTGTCCTTTTCCTTGGTGATAGTTAATCTTCATTATCAACTTGATTAGATTAAAATTACCGAGAAAGAAAACCCACCACTGAATATATCTGTGAAATTGTTTCAACATATGTTTCATTGAGGCAGAAAGGTCCTGTGTGAACATGAGTGGCCTGGGAGAAAAAAGAAGTTATATCTATACTTAATTTTCAATGGTTTCTGGGTGAGACTTAGAAATTTTCTTCAGTGATATAACCCACTTTCCTATAAAGAGCTCTTTATGCTCTGAGGAAACTCATTGGATCATTTTTAAAGACATAAGAAGTAAAAAAAAATTTTTTTAAAGTAAAAAAAATTAAATGATTTAAGAAGGTTTCTCTATACTCAACCAAAGGAGAAAGTAATCAAAATATTACTCAGCTACAAATCCTGTGACCTAAAATAGAATTCTGCATGCAAAAAATGCTCATGAAATAGTATCACAGATGCTACGGGAGTAACCAAACATTTCTTATTGGAACTAGACACACAAATGAGAAGACACCCATACCTGACAATGACAAAAAGTTAAAAACAAAACAAAACAAAAGAAAAAGCAAAAACAAAATTAAGACTAAATAGGTCATAGCCCTTAAAGGTAAATCTCCCGCTACTATTCTACTATATGAGCACAGTGATAAAATGACATACTATACCCATAGATCAGTACATCTCTCAACAATCATCATAGAGAAACTTCTTAGAGTAGATAAGCTTGGTTCAATATGGTGAGCCTCATTCTTCCTGATGCTACAATCCTTTAACACAGTTCTTCATGTTGTGGTGAACCCCAACCATAGAATTATTTTGTTGTTACTACTGTTATGAATATAAATATTCATGAGTATAAATATAATATAAATATCTGATATGCCGCCCCTGTGAAAGGGTCCTTCAGCCTTCAATTTGGTTGTGACCCACAAGTTGATGACTTCTCCCAAACAGGGTAAGAAACCCTGGAGCACTCAACCTTGAATGGGATGACTTTATCAAACATCTCCCCTTGAAACTCAGAGACCTACTCTGAAGAGAAGCAGAAAGATTATAAGAACCAGAATTGATGGTTGAGTATTACTGGGTTTTTGTTGTTGTTGTTGTTGTTTTGTTTGTTTTGTTTTGTTTTGTCTTTGAGACAGGATTTCTCTGTGTAGCCCTGGCTGTCCTGAAACTTTGTAGACCAGGTTGACCTCAAACTCAGAAATCCTGCTTGCCTCTGCCTCCCAAGTGCTGGGATTAAAGTTGTGCGCCACCATGCCTGGCTTAGGAAACATTATCTTTCTTTACAAAAGGGCTGATGTAGATATGAATTCACAGAGACTGTAACAGCACACAGATGACCTGTACAAGTTCAGGCCAGACAATGTCCAAACTCAAAGAAGGGGCTACAACAAACATTCCATTGAACTGGAAGCTCAGACTTCCCNNTGGTCATTTNGGGCTTCTAATGCCTTTAAACCAACAGGCTAAGAAAGGAATAACAGTGTTAGGAGGGGTGATAGATCCAGATTACCATGGGGAAATTGGATTACCTCTCCACAATGGAGGTAAGCAAGATCACGTCTGGAATGTAGGAGATCCCTTAGGGCGTCTCTTAGTACTACCATGTCCTGTGATTAAAG
>NC_034611.1:37670466-37695589 GCF_900095145.1 Mus pahari
TTGTTGTTGTTGTTGTTGTTGTTGTTGTTCTTCTTCTTCTTCTTCTTCTTCTTCTTCTTCTTCTTCTTCTTCTTCTTCTTCTCCTTCAAAGCACATAGAACTAACGAAATGCCACATGGCTGACAGGTATGTGGGTATGTGTGAAGGTGTGTGTGTGTGTGTGTGTGTGTGTGCACCCACATGGTGGTTGGCATGAATCATATAGTACACAGAAGACATACCTCTACTAAAAGTTTAAGCCAATATTGAGGGGTGCCAACACCACTTTGCTCAATAGAAATATTTACCATCATCACACTGAAGGCACTAACTTGGGAAAACATCAAGTCATAATTTTCAATAACAAATTAAATGGCCATATACTGTGAAGACTACATTTTGAGAGATTCACATCCTTTTTTTCTGGGAAATTATAATAAAGCTTTCTTACCAAGTCTCCTACCAGCTTACTGTCCTTGGACATCAACAATCAGAGGAGCTTTCTGCTTGGTGGTGTTATGGCCTTTTGTCATGCATTCTTGCTAGAAAAGTTAAATTTGCCCCTACATAACTTCATTCCTAGGGACACAAATCAATATCCGGCTTTTGTGGACTTGTCTGTGGCCTTTTCTGTTGATTCGGTTTGGTTCTACCTTCCTTTGTGGACTGTAGCCATTATTTATTTTTAAATGCTGTCTCAAATCCCTGCACATTCTGTTAGCCAGAAACTAAATATTTAACTGAAAGAAAGGAATGCCCTGAATGGATACAAGAAAATATCCTATGCAGTGCCTTGCCACTGGGAGAGACCATTGCTCAGAGTTGTAGGGGCTTAGTGCTTACAAGAATTCCTCTCATGCCTCTGGTAGATTACCTGACAGAATCAAGCATAGCAGGGAGTGGTTGGCTCAGCTCTGAGGGTATTGAAGTGGGGTGGCAGGTATGCATTGCAAATAGTTAGAAAGGGCATGACTCAGCTGGCTGCCTGTTATCCTCTCTGGAGGCAGAGAGAGCTCCAGCCAGAAATGGACAGGGCTATATACAACCTACTAGACTGGTTGACAGTCCCTACTCCCTTCTATGAGGCTCAACTCAAAGTCACCAACTAGAATCAGGTATTGCAACCCTTGACCCTGTGGGGAATTTTTCACATTCAGACCATAAATGTGCACTAAAGATTGCATTGACATTTGAGTTGGTTTTATTATGAGTTTTAAGTTCTCTGAAGTCAATCTGTGTTTCAGCTATCTAGATCCTCAGAGAACTGGGCTTCTCTCTGCCAGAAATAATTCAGAAGATATCTGGACTATCTGACAGATGAGAGTCTCTTTTTGCTGCTGGGTTGGGGTGGCACTAGGAATTGACTTTTTCCTAAAGTAGCAGTAACAACTGAGAACTTTTTCTAAATCACATATAGACACGGTGATCCTAGGAAAGTTTGCTCACTATGCAAGTGCCTGTTCCAGTATCTAACCAGGAACAAAGGCTGCATATCAACTGCTTTCGCACAGCTCAGTAAATCAGTGGATTGTATGAAAAAAAGTGAACTTTGACTAGGAAGGCTCTAGAGGGCTGTACAGGTAGTAGACTCTCAAGAGACCTGTTGAAATTATGTTGGATGGTAGAAAGTACATCTTAGTGGTGGCTCTTCCTGGCTATCTACTTGACTACACCTGGAATTATCTGAACACAAATCAGATGGCTACACGTAGGAGGAATTTTTTTTTCAACAAATCATTTTAATTTGGGTCACATCTTCTGGTGGCAGCCAAAATAAAAGATTTGGAAAAAGGAAGTTTCCCTCTTTGGCTCCCTCACACTGCCTGACAAGACCATGAAACGTTTTAGACTGTTTAGAACTGGCATTGCAGCCTACTTCTTCAGGATTCTGGAATGTACAGAAGAGCAGCTGAGACATTTAGCCTCATGAACTTAATAACTATGGGTTTCTTGGACTTTTGTTTAGTAGTCAGTCATTGTTGGATGGGATGGAACATAGCCTATAGGTCATTCGACTCAATTGCCTATCTGTATAGATAGATGATAGATAGATAATTAGATAGATAATTAGATAGATAGATAGATAGATAGATAGATAGATAGATAGATAGATAGATAGACAGACAGATACACAGTCAGCTCAGGGCTATTGGAAAATCTATCAGACCCCAGAGCATAAAGACTCTCCACCCTTTCTGGATTACATTCCTCAGGAAAACCCACAGGGCAGACCAACCATTGGCCACCTACAGACAAGGGAAGTCCTTGCCACCTCATTCCCTAAGGACCAATCAATTTAAAAGTCACACTGTTCCACCAATCATATTGTACCTAGTTGCTGTTTCTCTATTCTACCCCTGAAAGCTGTTTAAAAACTGGCTGATTGGGCTGCTCTGGGTCACCACCTCTCCTTCAGATGCACAATGACCCCAGCACACTGGAACAATAAATACCTCTTGCTTTTGCATCTATCCCTGGCTCAGCGTGGTTCATACAGAAGATTACTGGTAGCTAAGGCTCGTCAGAGTTTTACAACACTAAAAGAGTTAAAGGACTTAAATTGCCATCTTAAAATGCAGGCAGACAATAACAGCAGCAAATCCGTAGGTTTTCCAGGTACATTCCAGGGATCCTCAAGGATTCAGTGGTCTGCACACAGTAAGCACTGTTCCTGAGGAACAATGGGGGAAAGCCTCACATGAACTCTTCACAGCACTTTAACGGAGAATGTAACCAAGTTCTTTTAATTTTCAAGCTAGAAGCAAAAATCTTATAATAAAATTACTAAGCTATATTTATCAATTATTTTAAAATCACAGCAAGGCAGAGTTTATCAAAGGAAGGGAAGAAAGGTTAATGACATGAAGCTTTTTCACCATACTAACAAAGGAGAACAATATAAAGCTTGCAATTATCTCAACAGACACCCAACATTTTGATAAAATTCATCATCCTTTTATGATTAAAACAACAGCAAACTAGGAATATGAAAGAACATATTTTAATCTGAAGAGGTCACAGAAGCCTGCAGCAACTCTCATCTTAATACTTTTGCCTGGCATGCATATTAAATATGAGAATAAGTGTAACTCTAGATCTTATCACATAACAATTGAATTCACTTTTGCCATTTCTTCTTCTTTGATTTACTTCTTCTTTTGAAGGTCTTAGACATAATTTGCAGAGTTTAGATTTTTGAAAAATAACCATTACATATTTTGATAAAATTATATTGGATATATTGATTTATTTGAGAACTGCTGTTTTTACAATATTTATTCTGCCTAATCAGGAGTAGAATTTGTTTCCTTTTTGGAATCTTCTGTTAGGTCCAAAAGTAACATTATCTTTCAAAAAACTTTAACAGCATAATAAATTTTACTAAGTTTATTTGCATGTGTTTATTTGCTTTTATGGCTACTATAAATGGTACATTTATGAAGATTCAATTTTAATGTCCTGTTGTGTGTAGAAAAACATTGATTATTATAATGATTTGTTTCAACCAAGCTTTTACATTCTATTAATTCAAGAAATTGGCTATAAATTTTCTTAAGTTTTTCTATGTAGACAATCATAACATTTGTGTAAAAGAAAGGTTTGGGTTTTTTTCTTTTTTTCTTCTTCTTCTTCTTTGAGCTATCCTTCTGGCTGAAACATGCAATGCCCCACACATGCTGGACTTTGAGGCTGTTATCCTTAATTGAACACTGTTCAGAGGTGGCTGTCCTTAGAGGATTCTACCTTTATCAACATATCAATACATTGGTGGAATCAACAATCCAAAATACCATTGAGAAGGCTGAGCAGTGAAGGTGGGTTTAGTTGGGTAATTAGGTCTTTGGGATCATTCACTGTGAGTCTTGTCCCCAGCTCCTTCCCCTCTGCCTGCCCTTCCCTAGCTTTCAAGAAGTACTTTTGCAAGCCATCAAGGGTCTCTATCTCACCATTTCAGCAACTTCAGAGGCAGGCAAACATGAGCTGACACTTTTGAAACCATTGGCCAAAATCAATCCATCTTTCCTTAGGGGGTCTACTACTTAGGTATGTTTATTTTATACCTGTTACAAGTATGAAATTTACTGTCTAATCCTTCAGTTATCATCTTTTCAAGTATTACCATTTTTATCTACTAATGGGTAGCATTTTTTTGTCCAAATGACACCTTAAGGACCTATTAGTAATCTTAGTGGGAAGCAAAAAACTGCCCCTAAAAATGAAAGCTAAATGTGTGATGCATTAATGTCTTCAGGCTGTGGAGATCGAAGTGTTAAGAGTACTGGTGTTCTTCCAGAAGACCTATGTAGGTAATTCCCCAGCACCCTCAGGGTAGCTCACAACCATGTATTACTCCAGTTCCAGGGGACCCAATGCCATCTTAAGTCTCTGTGGGCAATGCATACACAAGGTGCACATGAATGCAGGTGAAATATAAATAACAAACTAATAACTTACTTCTTCAAACCTCACAGCATGTGAACTAGATTGCACAAAAGAGAAGCTCTTCCTAAAAGTGATGAGTTACCTAGCAGCAAACATTCAAGGGCTGGTTGTGTGGAATACCCCTATGTTCGAGGAAGGTTGTTGCAGTGTCTGCAAAATCACATTTTCAGTGCAGAATTGACAGTGGAACAGGGACACTGTTATAGGTGAATAAGATAAAGGGCAAAAATGGCAGCTGTGTTAAGAGCCTGTATTGCTCAACAGTAACATTAGTGACACAGTTCTATGTAGCTTTTCTCTGAGCCTGCCTGTTGACACAACCTGGTAATCTACTGAATTCAACCAAATGTCTGTTATGAAGCTTGACTAATTACTAGATTATAAGGATCTGTTATATAATATCATACTGTGTTGAAGGAAAATTTGCATTCTTTTATAAAAATTATCTCTGGTTCCAACATTGATAATGAGATTTCTGTAAAATAAATGGTTATTCATCAACTTCGTAATTTTATGTATTTGTTTCCTGATATCATTTGCTCTTTAGTATGTTACTACAGAGAACTGAGGGAAAAGAAGTCCAATATTATAGATTTGAAAATCTTCAGAATGACTTTCGAAGTAATATTTTTGCTTTAAAGTTGGGTTTAGTTACACATGGACAGATTCAGTTTACCTTTCATATACTTTTCCTGAAAGAGCACTATAATTACCCAACACAATCAAGTTTTTCTAAGGAAGAGCTGGGAGTTTTTGTTAATGATAATGATTGCATTCAAATATGCTCCCTTATTCTGATTGTATTTAAAATATTGTATAATTTTTTAAACTTAGTCTACCTTTTCAAAATTACTACAAGAACTTTTTTTTAAAGCATTTTAATGGCTTTAGAGAATAGTATTTTGCTACATGCACTCCAGTAGTGACAAGCGTGACAGGCCCTCAAAACCTGGGTGCTGTCCCAAGGTGAAAAGTTCATGGAAAATTAGTCTCCTGGAATCATGGCATCCTGTATAATGAATGCTCCAATGTCCTTGCTTTAGTTGGTAAACAGATCAGATCCGTGTACTTTCCCTTAATATTGTTTATTATAAGTGCTCCTAAGGTTTGACTCTTTGACATATAGCTAAGTTAGAGTCTAGGCAGTCCTTGATCAGAACCTGGGCTTGGGTAGCTAAGTCACTGCCCTACACAGGAATTTACCATTCTCTAGGAAGAAGGAAGTTTGTGATCTAAAGAGGAACCAGAGTAGATACTCAGAACTATAGATAGCTGAGTTATACCCATACACAAGTATTTACAATGGCCTAGGGGGAAGGTGGACTATAGGAACTATGGCAAGGGCATGGAGCCCTTGCCCCTGGCTTCTAAGTTTAAGCTGACTTTAGGTGGAGCTGTTTTTGATCCCAGTTGTTAACATTGAATTTTATCCCAGTTGGTTCCTGACAGTCCTTCCATGTTTGCATTCCTCTGTTTTGTGTAACTTCCCTATTTTCTTCTGTATTAAAAAGTCTAATGCTCAATTTGACATTACATTCAGATCCAGCACACTCTCGTGTCTGCGTCTGTCTGTCAATCCTTGCCAACTCCTTGCCCACCTGTAACTGAACCCAAGTTTTGCCCGTGGATCGAGGACCCAAGTGAGGTCCGTCTGCGGCAGTATTTTATGTTTAATTTGTTGATAACCAATATCAAAAGATGATTTATCTTGACTGTTTTTCAAGAAAACTTTATCCTTTATAATGATTTATTAAAATCATTTGGTTGGTTGGTGTGTACCCATGAATGTAAATATCTTTATACCAATTAATATATATGTCAGATAATCTCTTTCACTTTCCACCTAAACTTTCTTGACTATACTAGAAACTAGAAAACTCCAGTGATCTTCCTTTCTCTGTCTTCTCAAAGACAGGATTATAAGTGTGTACTCTACACACCGCTTGTTAAGTAGGTGCTGGGATACAAAATCCTGTCCTTGTGGTTGCCACCAAAAGCTCTTTAATGCTGAGCCATCTCTACTTGCCTTCTTTTTAAGTCCCCCCTTGTCTCCTGCCTATTCTCATTGATTCAACTTCCATGTGCTTTTGCTGTTGTTCCATTTTTTTCTTTCATAAAAGTCACTTAAGGAGCTTGTAAGAAAGGTTATTTACTAAAAAAAAATAGACATGGAACCTCTGTTTTAACTTTAGAATAGTGTCTTTTCTTTTCCCCTTAACTATTCATAGATCTTCAGGGCAGAGTCTGGTCTCATGAGATTCTGTTAAGTACTTGACATGATGTGGACGATGGCAGGATTCTGCAGGTCTTGTGTAGCAATCATAGCTGTTGTGATTTCAAGAGTGAAGTCACATCATGTCAAAAAGAACACAATTGCCACATTATGTCAAGAAGACAATATCCCTCAGTAGTTCAACCTCTTTTCCTTTCCTCTTGTTCCATTCTTTCTACAGTTTCTTCTGCACAGTTCTCTGAACCTTGTTCAAATGACATAAATGTTTCATTATGTCCACCAATTCATCAGTCACTTTTTTTTAATACTCTGGGGAGCTATGAGTACCTTGTGGTCATTTGCTCACCGCAAAAAGAAGCTTCTCTGACCCAAGTCATCAGCAAAACTACTTGGTAGGGGTAGAAGCAATTACTTAGAGACTCCTCCTCAGTAGTCTTGCTAGGCTGTAAATTCTGTGTGCTACACTGCCAAAATTTCATGTAAGATGTATCCACTGGCGCAGTGCTTGCATGTCTATTATGGTAGTAACCAGTACCTTCCTGATTGAAATTAAGGCCTGCTAAATTGGAATTTACATGCACTATTATAAAATTGGACGAAGAGAGAAGACCTTGTCCCCAGTTGAGAAGCTACAGCTTTTTATCATTGATGTTATGATCGAATGGACATGATAAACCTGTCAATTTTTCTTCTTCTATTTATTTACATTTTTGCTAGATATTTTTCAAACTTATTTATGATCATATTTTTAAATTTCATGTCTCTTTTCACCTATTCATACGTTGACACACATCATTAATCTGTTTTTGTCTTTATTGTCTCATAAGTTTTGTTAAATTATTCTATTGTAGCCTTGAGGAAATTTATTGACCCTCAAGTAACTTTAGAATGTCGGCCTTTAGGATTCAATTTTCTCTATCAGGTTACTAAATTCTTTAAAAATTTTTTTTTCTGATATACTACAATACATATATAGATACACTTTGCCTTTTCATCTTATATTTCTTTCTACAGCTGAAAAATTCAAAACCATTCTTTACTTTCTTGGTCATGACACACCCGTGTATTAAGTTCTCCAAAGCATTCAATCATGTTTTCCCATTGTATTTCTATTTCTCTCTGCTACATACCATTCTCCAAAGATCTACCATCAACCTACTCATTCTGTGACTTTACTCAGTCAGCTGGATACATGGGTCCCTGATGTTTTATCTTCAGTAAATAGAATGTGACTTCACATGTATTTGTGCTTTACTGTATTTTTTTTTAATTTTCCTTCAAAATGACCAGGATATAAATTTACCCATTTATATCACATTGGTTATAGTCTCATTGTCTCTCTTTAAAAATCATTTTAAATATACACATAATTGGAGATCCTAAATTTAGACTTTCATTTGAAAGGACATTCTGCTTTTATGATGAGTTGTTCTCTTTGTTTTCTCAGGTTTTATTTTTAAACAACCAGTGGGTAAGGATTGTTTTTCTCATGTGAGACTTCTAAGATTTTTATCGCTGAAACCCTGTATGTAAAAATTTTTTCAAGGCTTGGGGTTGATATCCCCTTTAGTTAATATTGTCACTAAAATCTGGAGAAGATACAAATAAGGTATAGATTTCTCATAGGTGTTATTAATTCTCAAAACTCAACAGGAAAGACTTTGTTTTCTTATATCATTTTTAGAACCATGCTTCTTTCTTTTCTTTTCTTTCTTTCCTATTCTTATCAGTTCCATTAAAGACTCAAAGGTGACTTGAACTTTGTGCTATGATGGAGTGCCTAGTATCAGAGAAAATTTTTATTTGCATTACCAAATAATGCAAGTGAAAGAGTAACAGAGGAAAGGGAGGGAGGGAAGGATGGGGGAAGGATAGAGGGAGGGGAAGAGGGAGGGAGGGGAGGAGTGAGGGGAGGGAGGCATAAAGAAGGATGGGCTGAAAGATAGGTCTTTAAATAATATGAGAATTAGCTATTGTAACCTGCTTGTAAAGGTCAAACATACTGTAGGAGAATGAAACACAGTGTGGTACACTCATGGAGAATGGCACTTGTATTCGTCTCTCTAAGGTACAATATGTGGGGTCTTATTAAGCTACTGTTGGAAGATGTGGGAGTGTCACTGGACATTAACTGAGGAAGTAAACAGAATTTGGTGCTATCAAGCCTTCCATATTTGGAAATTCATTCTCTACAAGAAAAGACATTTATACAAAAGTAAGCCTAACCTTTTCATCACATTTTCTTTCAGATTTAGGTATTTGATGATTTCTAAACTCAGCCTGTTTCTGAAAATGAGCAAATAGAAAGTAACACACAAGCACTGAGCAGGGCCTTTGGCATTATTGTGGAACTGAAAATATCAACACTTGATTTCAAGGTACATAAGAGAAGAGTGACCACAGTATGTGACTGAGCTGCCAGGGAGATCTCAAAAAGTGAAAGCTCAGGTAACCTGCAGGTGCTTAGTACATGGGCTTTGTGTTGTGTTGTTGTTGTTGTTGTTGTTGTTGTTGTTTTCCTATTCTAGAAGGTGGACAACTTCTCTCTGCAAAAACAAAACATCCTCCAGACTCTCTTATTTGTGTACTAAACTACTCATTTAAAAAATAATTGTGTACTCCACTACACGGAGTTGAAAGTACTAAAATCCAAGAGAAGAAAAAGCAAACTTAAACTTCAAGTTTAATCTATAGCTTACAGTAAGAAAAGAAGGGAAATAATGGAGATTTTTTTTTCCCAGAAAACAAAATGTATCCAAGGATTTATGAAACATTGGAATAGATAATATTTCATCTAACAGTAGACTTCAAACAACTTCAACTCAGATTGGGTGAAAAGGTTGAATATAATAGAGGAGACTCCTCTGGTTCGGGAATGGTTGGGGAATATCCTGGCCCAAGCTTCCCTTCAGTGAAGGCAGGGAAGGCCAGACAGAGCATGGATTAGTTACGGGACCCAGGGTAAATCTGATTTATAAGAAAAGGCATGGGTGGAGAGGTCAGGAGCATTCAGCAGACTAGATCCTGGAGGAAGGCAGGGGAAGTCTGCATATCTCCTGGTGCTGCTGGAAATGTCCCAGAAGGGAACTGTGGGTAGGTGCACATAGGACAAGTCCTTGCAGAAGCCTAGAGCTTGATGGCCATGATGGCAGGAGTGGTCACATTAGGCCAGGGCACTCTTGTCTGATCCAGTATAGATCTGTCAGGTTGCAAAAAAAAAAAAAAAAGCAGGGATGAGGGTATGAGATAAGCTATACCCATCAGGCTAGACCCTGGACAAGGACTGGAAAGTCTGAGTATGGTGGACACAGAGGGCAGTGAGTAGACACAGATATGTCAGATCCAGGTGAAAACCTAGAACCTAGATGCAGTGTGGGTAGAGAGGTGGTCTTCCCAGGAGAAGAGAACATCAATCGATGTCCAGTGCCAAATAGCCCTGAAAGCACACATGCAAGTAATATAATATAGACAGAGCAGATTCAACTTAGAATATATGTGTATATGCATATACACATATGAATTTAATAGCAATGCAAAAAGTAATAAATTGGAAAGGGAGACAAGGAGGGGCACTTCATACTCATCAAAGGTAAAATCTACCAAGATGAACTCTCAGTGGAGGAGCTAGAGAAATTACCCAAGGAACTGAAGGGGTCTGCAACCCTATAGGTGGAACAATAATATGAACTAACCAGTACCCCCAGAGCTTGTGTCTCTAGCTGCATATATAGCAGAAGATGGCCTAGTCAGCTATCACTGGAAAGAGAGATCCCTTGGTCTTGCAAAATTTATATGCCCCATACAGGGGAACACCAGGGCCAAGAAGTGGGAGTGGGTGGGTAGGGGAGCTGGGCAGGGGGAGGATATATGGGACATTCGGGATAGCATTTGAAATGTAAATGAAAATATCTAATAAAATAATTTTTAAAAAAGGAAAGGGAGACAGGAGGGGTTTATGTGAGGATTTTGAGGGAGAAAAGGGAATAGAAAAATGTAAATATATTTTATCAAAAATAAAAAATGAAGAAATACAGGTACACACATTGCACACATGCATGAGTGTGTGCACGCGCATGCACACACACACACACACACACACAAACAAACAATTGAGTTAACAGAAAATAGGCATGGTCTCTACCAAGGGTAGGTTACTGGAAAGGGGCCAACTTGCAAATCCTGTGTGTAGAGCTGTTGACCTTAACTTACTTGATGCTTAAATGAGAGTGTATGTTTTTTTTGACTTGTTGAAAAGGTTTTATGTTTGGGCTGAGGGGGGGGGGGTATTTACTAAGATGTTCAAATGATCACCAAGTGACACAAACCATCCAGATCAGTAATGTGGTTGAGAACAAAAGGAGATGTTCTGTTGCAGTAAATCTCCAACGCAAATATGCCCCGGCAATGAAAACATAACTCAATTAATATGAATGCAAGCTGCGTTCCTAGATTGGGCAGATCTACCGCTACACTACCATCTTCCACATCTATGAGACCCCTTAGAAGGCCATGTCCTTCTGCTCTGCTTTCCTTCCACCTCCTCCTCCCTTGTCCCCTCTTTCTCCCCCTCCTTCTCCCTCTTCTAACTTTCAGCTCCACCTTCCCTTTATCTGTCCAATCACCAGCTCTAAACTTTATTTTACAAACTAAGGTGAGAAGAAGGTTTACAAGAAAGCACCTGAGTGCTGACTCATTCCTACTTATCAGCCCCTCACCAGAGAACGGAATTAGCCTCAAATTGCAAATGGCCCTAGAGCTATCTGCAACAATGTCCAGGGTCCATTTCTCTCTTATGTCCATTGTAGCAATGCAGATTACCCTGGTTTATTTGCCTTGTGCAGTTTTCACAAAAACACAATCTAAAGGACTTAGAAGAGCTTCAGTGGGGTGGATGGGTGGCACAGGTGTGTAAACCAGCCCTATCTGAGTAGCACAGGACATAGATTTAGAGGACCGTGCTACAGGCTGGCTTGCTCATGCTTGGTCTCCAGTCTGGTTCTCATTCCTATTTTCCTGCATGTTCAGTGTAGATTGGAAACCATCACAGGATGACTGTTGACTCACCGGATATGCCTGCAAGCTACACATGATTCCCTCAAGGAAAGAACACATGAAACCAAAACATAAAAGTACAATATTTTCAATTTTGCTCCTATAGAGTATTTAAGAACAATTATAAGTCAGCTAGGAACAAACACAATACCCAAGTAATTTCTCTACCTAAAAAGAAAAAAATAAATGACAATGATAGAAACCCAAAATATCTAAGAAGTTCACAAATGAGTGTAATTTTTTTATTTATCTTTATTTTGTTTTTTTTTTTTAGATATTTTCTTTATTTACATTTCAAATATCATCCCCTTTCCTAATTTCCCCTCCAAAAATCCCCTATCCCCTTCCTCCTCCCCCTGATCCCTAACCCACCCATTCCCATTCCTGGCCCTGGCATTCCCCTATACTGGGGCATAGAGCCTTCACAGGACCAAGGGCCTCTCCTCCCATTGATGACCGACTAGGCCATCCTCTGCTACATATATAGCTAGAGCCACAAGTTCCATCATGTGTTATCTTTGACTGATGGTATAGTTCCAAGGAGCTCTGGGGGTACAGGTAAGTTCATATTGATGTTCCTCCTATGGGGCTTCAGTCCCCTTCAGCTCCCTGGGTATTTCTCTGGCTCAATTACTGGGGACCTTGTGCTCTGTCCAATGAATGACTGTGAGCATCCACTTCTGTATTTGCCAGGCACTGGCATAGACTCGCAGGAGGTAGCTTTATCAGGCTCCTGTCAGCAGGCTCTTGTTGCCATCTGCCCAGTGTCTGGGTTTGGTGGTTGTTTATGGGGCAGATCCCCAAGTGGGGCAGTCTCTGGATGGTCATTCCTTCAGGCTCTGCTCTGAAATTTGTCTCTGTAACTCCTTCCATGGGTATTTTGTTCCCCATTCTAAGAAGGAATAAAGTATCCACACTTTGGTCTTCCTTCTTCTTGAGTTTATTGTGTTTTGCAAATTGTATCTTGGGTATTCTAAGTTTCTGGGCTAATATCCACTTATCAGTGAGTGCATATCATGTGTGTTCTTTTGTGATTTGGTTAACTCACTCAGGATGATATCCTCCAGATCCATCCATTTGCCTAAGAATTTCATAAATTCATTGTTTTTAATAGCTGAGCATAAATTTTAAAGACTTTACATTTTAAAATAAATTAAATTCAAACAAAATATTTTTCTAAATGCAAAATTTCAAAAATCAAAATAAGAAATTCATTCAATATTAGACTTTTACTGAGCATTCTTTCAGTAGAAGAAAAATTAAAATCAACTTATTAAAATCAACAAATATGCATAAAGGTCATAGTCTTGAAAATAGGCATATAGGCATGTGTGTGTGTGTGTGTGTGTGTGTGTGGTTGTGTGTGTGTGTGTGTGGTAATGTGTGTGTGTGTGTGTGTGTGTGTGTGTGTGTGTGTGTGGTTATGTGTGTATGTGTGCATATATGCACATTGGAACTTCAGAAAACAAGTTTGTATCAATGTACAAACATACCATTTGATAAAATAAATGCTAAAAAGAAAACATGAGGAATATCACTGATATATTAGTAATATATGTAAAAATCTCCAATCTCTACAAATACCATTTATCTTCTTGGTCCTATATAACACATGTTATCATAATAACAAAGAGCAGAAACATGAATGAGGAAACATACTTGGTCAGTTGTTTCCTATAATTCCTAGCCATCTCTTTATCATATCCCTGGCTCCATGCTCTAACTTCACTTTTGAAACACAGGAATAGCCCTTAATTTCTACTAGA
This sequence comes from Mus pahari, assembly GCF_900095145.1. Taxonomy (NCBI): domain Eukaryota; kingdom Metazoa; phylum Chordata; class Mammalia; order Rodentia; family Muridae; genus Mus; species Mus pahari. The sequence continues at coordinate 37,683,940 of NC_034611.1, forward strand.
TCATTCATAATTGAAAATATATACATATATTGAATATATACATATATTCAATAACAATTCAAACCTCTACCAGGGAGCATCTAGACACCCACATCTTATCTGCCCACATAGCCCCTCATGTGCTGTGGGAGCCAACTTGCAGGAACTCGCTATATGGGATTGACCTCTCAACAAAGAAAAGAAGATCTGATGTTTTCCCTTTGGGAACAAAGAACTCCTTGTTTCCCCATATGTGTATATATTTTCAATTATGACTGAACATACTCAATATTTAAACATGCATATATATATATATAATATATATCATATATATGTGTATGTGTGTTGTATGTAAACATATACACATGTATGTATGTTCATACATTATAATACCTATAATATATATGGCAGTTCAAGTTTCTCAGAAACATTCATTTCTTGGGGAAATACAAATTGATTTACTCTCCGTCACACATGTATTTTTGTGGTTGCATCAAAAGCTGTGGATTTTTTCATCACATTCAGTTTTTACACTGCCTTTCATAAATTTACTAGTAAGAATTTTAGGATGAGAAATTGTTATGTGTCTAGGTACACACATTGTAAAAAGTTTTTAAAAAGTGACAGCTGGCTCCAGTATCACTTGAACAAAGGCAAGTCCTGAGCAGTATATATTATGTTAGTCTTGTAAATATCATACGCTCAGGAAAAAATGACATAGAACCTGTGTTATGCTCTTAATTATATTTTTTGGTAAGTATAAGTGAAATATGAATACAGTTGATAATAATGATGGAAATAGATGGTGTGCATCTGGGAAATTTAGGCTTTGTTTAACATATACATACATATGTGTCTGTGAGTGTGTGTATGTGTATGTGTTTCATAACTTTTCTGCGAAAGATAGTCTCAAATAGTTTTACAACAAAGAAATAAAAGCTAATGTTTTGATTTACTTTAAGATAAATATCTAATATATAAGTTAGAACAAAGTAATGAGAAAATAATAAGCTCAATTCTTGAGAGGCCACATGTACTACGTTAATGTCATGTCTGACAATCTCGATCTTGCAAGTACATCTGATTTCTACCAGGCATGACAAGAAACAAATATGTGTAAGCATCAGTTTCATATTCCATTGTGCTGTGTTTAGACAAGTGGATGCCTAGGCTATAAGCATAAGGTTGTTTATGATTTACACAAAGCATATCTGTGATTCCAGGTCATGCGCTTCCAATGCTTTCATTGTTCCCACTCTCAAAAATCTACATATCAATCGTTACCTAATGATATGGAAAGCTGATGTAGTCAATCTCTGTTCAATTTTCCTCCTTCTTTTGTATATGTAATAACATTGCTGTTATATAAAATAAGGTATACACAAGAGTAGGGATTAAATTCAAGGTAACCTTTGGGCTTTGTGGTCCAAGTTAGTCCAATCATGTTCCACAAGTTTTGTAAACACAGGGCTCCATTTATTTCCCATCAATCTCTCCCATAATCATTGAGAACCTGAAAGAGCTAGTGTGCAGTTCACTTCGTTTTAAGACCGGGACCTTAGGGGCCAGACTGCCCTAAAGCTTTCTAGAGAACCAGAGCTGTCCTTTGTCTTGCAGTTCTCCTGTGTCATCCTCTCAGGAGCCAAGAAAAAAAAAATGTATGTCACCACACACAGCTTTCATAGTTCTTGTTAAAGTTGATAGCATTTTGATGCTATAACAGTAATAAATTATTTACAAACAGGAGCTCCCAAAGTTTGTTATTTATAATCTCATATTTTTTTTCTTTGCTTTTTAAAAATAGTTAATTTTGTCTTTTTTTTCCCCTCCCATTCCAGCCTTGCTACCCTAGCATTCCGCAACATTGTGGCATCCAGCTTTCACAGGACCAAGGGCTTCCTCTCCCACTGATGATACATATGCACCTGGAGCCATGGGTCCCTCCATGTGTACTCTTAAGTTGGTGATTTTGTTCCTGAGAGCTCTTGGGGGTGGGGGTGGGGTGGGGGTTCTGTTTGGTTGATATTGTTGTTCTTCCTGTGGGGTTGCAAACACCTTTAGTTCCTTTAGTCCTTCCCCTAACTTCTCCATGGTGTTCCCGTGCTCCGACCAATGGTTGGCTACCAGAATCCACATCTGTATAGGTCATGCTCTGTCAGAACCTCTCAGGAGACAGCTATACCAGACTCCTTTCGGAAAGTGCATCAGCAATGGTGCCTAGGTTTGATGTCTGTAGATGGGATGGAACCCTAGGTGGGGCAGTCTCTGGATGGTCTTTCCTTCAGTCTCTGCTACACCCTTTGTTTCTGCATTTCCTTTAGATAGGAGTCATTTTTAGTTAATTTTTTATTAGATATTTTCTTCATTTACATTTCAAATGTTATCCCCTTTCCTAGTTTCCTCTCCAAAAGTCCCCTATACCCTCCCCCCACCCTGCTCTCCAACCTACCCACTTCTGCTTCCTAGCCCTGGCACTCCTCTGTATTAGGTTAATATATTTGATATGGGTAAGTGGCCACATCCCTCGAATGGAACTCATGCCTAGCCACAGGATATGGTCTCTACAGGTTCTCTCTACCCTCTGTTGGATATTACAGCTAATGACATCTCCATTGGGTAATGGGAGCCACTTGATTTCCTGGAATCTTGCACTTTCTAGTGGCTACTCCCAGTTCTCCAACCAACCACTGCTACAAACTTCTATTCAATTTCCTCACCCTCCCCAGTCTCCTCCCACAACCAATCCTGTCCCCCTCTTTCAATTGCTCTCCTCTTTCCTACCCAGGTACCTCCCTCCCTCTACTTCCATGATTATTTTGTTTCCCCTTCCAAGTAGGACTGAAGCATCCACACTTTGGTCTTCCTTCTTCTTGAGCTTTATATGGTCTGTGAGTTTTACTGTGGGTATTCCGAGCTTTTTGGTGCTTTGGCTTAACAGTGAGTATATACAATGTCTGGTCTTTTGTGACTGTGTTATCTCACTAAGGATGATATTTTCTAGTTCCATCCATTTGCCTGTGAATTTCATGAAGTCATTGTTTTTAATTGCTGAGTAGTACTCCATTGTGTAAATATACCATATTTTCTGTATATATTCCTCTGTTGAGGGACAGCTGGGTTCTTTCCAGCTTCTAGCTACTGTAAATAATGTTGCTATGAACATAGTGGAGCATATGTCCTTGCTATATGTTGGAGCACCTTTTGGGTATATGACAAGGAGTGATATAGCTGGATCCTCAGGTACTATGCCCAATTTTCTCAGGAATCACCAAATTGATTTCCAGAGTGGTTGTACCATCTTGCAATCTAACCAACAATGGAGGAATGTTCATCTTTCTCCACATTCTCCCCAGCAGCTTCTGTCACCTAAGACTTTGATCTTAGCCATTCTGACTAGAATGTTAGGGATGTTTAGATTTGCATTTCCCTGATGACTGAGGATGTTGAATATTTCTTTAGGTGCTTCTTGGCCATTTGATATTCCTCAGTTGAGAATTCTTTGCCTAGCTCTGTACTCCATTTTTAATACCGTTATTTGGCTCTCTGGAGTCTAACTTCTTTGTATATATGGAAATTAACCCTCTATTCGATGTAGGGCTAGTATAAATCTTTTCCTAATCTGTAGGTTGCAATTTTGTACAGTTGACAGTGCCCTTTGCCTTACAGAAGATTTTCAATTATATGAGATCCCATTTGTCTATAGTTGATTTTAGAGCACTTATAAGCCTGTGTTCTGTTTAGGAAAATTTCCCTCTGCTGTTATATTTGAGGTTGTTTCCTACTTTCCCTTCTATCAGATTCAGTGTATCTGGTTTTATGTGGAGATCCTAGATCCACTTGGAATTGATATTTGTACAAGGAGATAAGAATGGATCAATTTGCATTCTTCTACACACCAAGCACTGCTTGAGCATTTGCTAAATATGCTATCTTTTTTTTTTTTTTTTTCACTGAATGGTTCTGGCTTCTTTGTCCAAGATTCTACCTGCCTATCACTGTACAAATACCATTCTGTTTTTATCACTATTGCTCTGTAGTATAGAGTGAGGTTAGTGATGGCGGTTTCCCCAAAAGTTCTCTTATTGTTAAGAACAATTTTCACTACCCTGGGTATTTTGTTATTCCAGATGAATTTGAGAATTCCAGTTTCAGTCTCTGTGAAGAACTGAGTTGGAATTTAATGGGGATTGCATTGAACCTGTAGATTGATTTGGTAAGATGGAAAGTTTTACTATATTAATCTTACTGGCTCATGAGCATGGGAGCTCTATGGAAATCTATTAATGTAATCCACTACATAAACGAATTCAAAGAAAAAAATACCACATGATCACCTTGTTAGATGCTGAAAAAGCATTTGATAAAATATACCATACATCCCTTCATGTTAAAAGTCTTGGAAAGATCAGGAACTCAAGGCCCATGCATAAACATACCAAAAGCAATATATAGCAAACCAATAGCCAACATCATACTAAATGGAGAGAAACTTGAAGCAATCCCACTAAAATTGGGGACTGGCCTTGGCTGCTCACTCTCTCCTTATCTATTCTAGTACTTGAAGTTCTAGCCAGAGCAATTAGACAACAAAAGGTGATCAAAGGGACACAAATTGGAAAGAAAGAAGTCAAGATATGACTACTTGCAGATGATATAACAGTATACTTAAATGACCCTAAAAATTCCACCAGAGAAATCCTACAGCTGATGAACAATTTCAGCAATCTGGCTGGATATAAAATTAACTCAAATCAGTAGTCTTCCTCTCCTCAAAGGATAAACAGGCTTATAAAGAAATTAGGGAAACAACACCCTTTACATTAGTCACAAAAAATATAAAATACCTCAGGGTGACTCTAACTAAACAAGTGAAAGATCTGTAGGACAAGAACTTCAAAACTCTGAGTAAAGAAATTGAAGAAGACTTCAGTAGATGGGAATTTTTTTTCTTTAATGACAGTGTTTGAAGTCACAGTGAAGTCATGGTATAGATTCTCATAATGTGTTTAAGTGTCACTCACTGAAAATAAATGTGAGCCATTTCCTGATTATCTCTCAATAAAAGCTGATACAAACATTTAAAAAAAAAAAAGTTACGGTGAAGTGTTTCATTTCTGTATTTAAAGAAAAAGGAAAGCAACTAAAGAGCACCATTAGGTACTGCACAGCTTCTTTATACAGATGCAGTGCTCTTTTTGCTATTTCTAATTCCAAGTGTTTAAATGTTGTTTTGCTTTGTTTTATTTTGTTTTGTTTTGTTTTGTTTTGTTTTGTTTTGTTTCGAATTTCTATCCTTCTCCCTGGGGCCTCTTCTGATCAACATAAAATGAAATCTAGGAAAAGAAGAGGCACTGAACAGAACAACTAAGAGGCAAAACTCTAGGCTCACTGCTGTAAACACAAGATTTTCATCTGCTTACTGAGCATGTGACCGCATCTCCATCTTTATATTTCTATCTATAAGACTTACTCTTATTTTATCTAAAGATGATAAATACTAAAGAGGATTAAAGTATTTGGAAATTAAAGTTGCTGCATAAATCAAAACGTGGTGTTTTGGAATAATTATTGCAGCACTTCCTCTTAGCCCTGACAGTTAATAAATCATTAAGCTCGATGGAAAGAAAAACTACTAATTATGCTAAGTGAACAGTATCCTGATAGAATTCTGTGTTTTGTCCCTGGTAACTCATTTAACATGGATGGTCTCTTTTTCTTACCACTCAGTGCTTTGCCAGCATTTTCTTTAATCTTATCAGATCTGTTTGATTTAATTGAGAAGTCACTTTACAAGAATGTCATTTTTCTTGCATCTCTTCAATAAAGTAATATAATTAAGATTATGCAAAGCAGAGAAGATTGCCAGAATATGAGGCAAGAGTGAAGGCCTGTGAAATCCCCAAATTAGGATTGCTGTAGTCAATATAAATAATTGACATTTAGGTGACCTAATTAAAACAAATTACATCTCTGTGGGGGGGAAACTATGATTTTCAACATAGAATGTTCTTGAGAAATAATGGGCAAAATATCTGAGACAGCAGTGGTTTTTTTTTTTTCTATAAAAGTCATCAAAATTGTTGCTCTTGAATAAACAATATTCAATGAGTGGAGAAACCATGGAATTGAGAAGTACATGAGAAATAGATAATGGTTATTAGTAAGAAAAAACATAGCAGTTACATACAACTGACTTAGAATACAACTCTGAGAAATCTTTATTCCTCCTGTGCCCCAGAATCATGTTTGCAAGGTGGATTTCTCATTGATCTTTCATGAAGTAAAGTTAACCTGATATGTACATAACACCTACTACCCTTCCCAAACATGGCAGGAACTTTACGTCTCTACCTAGCAATCTTCCATTAGGTTGCACAACCAATTACCAAGATAATGAAAAAGGAACATTAGAAGCACTGTGAAAAATAAAACAAATTTTACTTTAGCATTATTTAACAGAATTTACTTATGGCATTTCTTGAGAAAACTGTATTTTTTCATCTGAAAATTGCTTTTCACATGATTTTCATGTTGTCTTCTTATGAATGAGTAAGTTTCTATACAAAATTCCTCAAGAGTTCAGAAGTACCATTGCATTTTGAAATGTATTTGTTACACTCTAATAACTTTGGAAAGGAATGGGATAATATTGATGGCCATAATAGTGGGAGGCACATTTCACCCTTCTTCCTGAAGAGCTTAGTTTCTTGGACACATGAATACTGACATTAATGGCAAACAATCTAAAATATACCTTGATGGATATATTTTTGAGGTTCAGAAAATGCTTGTCAAATTTTGTTATAACTGTATTAAAATCCTATTTCAGTTACCCATACCAAGGGGTCCTTTGTATGGCATATGAAATGTTTGTTAAAGTTATTGTCTTGTGAATTGTTGTAACTTTAGTATTTCTAAATACTTATTTTTTTTCTTGAATAGAATAGAGATGGGATTATTTGTGAAAATGTGTATGAGAGTCTGTAAGATGCATAGCAATGAACGTATAGCATAGCAAAGAATGATAATCATAAAGTTACACTCTTTGAGTTCAAATCCAGTACTCATCAATTAAGCTCAAAACAATTGTTAACACATTAGCTATACGTGAAGATTAATATTGATTATCAACATTATGGGATCTAGAAAAAATGACTAATATACTGAAGAGGTCACTTAATTCCTCAGTGTCTCACCTTTCCCACCTACAAAGGGGGTTTGTGTTTACTGTAAATCTGTCGTAGAAATTAATGAGATAACATACATGAGCTATTGGCAATATATCCCAGTGGGACAGGTTCAAAAAGCATAACAATCATTGTCACCGGCATATGTGCTTTCTGGCAGTGCCCAATATACATGAAATTCAGTCCAATAATGCTAGTTGAGAAATGATGTCATTATCTAGAGTTCCTCTTAACCACAAATTTCTAAGAATCATATGAAAAGGGTATCCTTGTGCAAAACAACATACATTAACAATCCATAGCAGATGATTAACAAATGTAGTAGCCTCAGATGAAAGGATACAGTTTCCCATAAGTTTCTATATACAAAAGTATGTTTATTATCATGGCATCATAATAAATGTAGTGGAACAACTTGGGGTATGAAGATATATAGGTTTTGGTTGTTTCTGGAATATATGTAGTAAGTAGGCTTACTCTTTATCCTATTATTAACTAACCTCTGATCTTCAAAAATATTTCTTTACTGTCAAAAGTAGTCATTGCTACCATTTAATTCACAACTACTAAATGCCAAAACAATTATCCTATTCATGTGTGCATGCATCCATCTGTGTTCATCTACATGTGTTCCCATGGATATATGAGCAAGCTTGCATATGTCTGCATGTACATGTGAAGTTCAAAGGTCAATATCACATGACATCTTTTTCAATTGAGTTATTGGCCAAAGAGGTCCCTCAGATATTCTAGAACAACTCAGACCACTGTTATAATTATAGATTGCTCTCCACAAAATGACAGCAGGATCCGATTGCTGAAGACAACACCTGTATTGAACATGAAGATGCAAAGCCTAAGCCTACATAAAGCCCACCCTTCTACATCCCAGTGTCTTTACTATAGAAAGATACTTTGAATGCTATCAAAGGAGTAACATAATCACCAAGCCAGACACAAACCCTGTATCTACAATCATTTCTTGCCTACAGGATATGATAGGACAATGGTGGTATAAAGTTTGTGAGAATAGCCAACCAATAAATAATGTGACTTAAGGCTCACTTCATGAGATGAAACCCATAACTGACACTGCTTGGGTGACCAAGAACCTGAGACAGGATACCCCAGAGACCTAAGAGAAAAGAAAATAATACTCTTAAAAGGGGGTTTAATATAGTGATAAAATAACCCCTAAAACAGATGTTCTGTGACCCTCATAGCTCAGTGCAGTCAACAAAGAAGCAGATGAGAAAAAATACAGAGATCCATAGCCAGATGTTATGTAGAGAGTAAGAAATCTTGGAACTCTCATCCCTAAATGGGGTTTCTCCATCAAATACCTCTGCTCAGAGCTCAGTGGACATTTCAAAAAAAGGGGTGGAGGGGTCTAAGAGTCAAAGAGCATAGGGGACACCAAGAAAGCAAGACCCTCTAAATCAAGATGACAAAGTTCATGACCAAAGCAGCACTCACAGGGCCTGCACTGGTCAAGACCAGGTCCTTTGGTTATTTATTATGGTTTTCAGTTTAGTGCTTTTAGGTGAAGTCAGTGTTCTTCTGAGCCAGCTCTCAAACTCTGTTCTTTTATTAGTATTATTTGAGTGTTTCCATTTAAATTTCCTGCTAGATTCCCAAGTGTAAATCCTATATGGTGGCATGTGCCTGTAATTCTCATGCTCTATAGACATACTAGCACTCTGCAGAGATACCAAGACCATTTTGGCTTATGCTTTTTTCACTTTCTCTCCATCTTCCTCCTTTCCAAGACTCAAGCTTTTATTTCATCACTCCCATATTGTATACTCTTTGTTTTAGCTTGCTGAATTTGGTCATTGACTAGTTCATGCTTGAATAACATGTGATTATTATAACACCCAAATCCTTCCTACCTCTTACCTTACAAAGTCCCTTTCTAGACAGTGAGGAAGCCATGAGGTAGAACCTCTTTGCCAGGTAATGTCAACAATGTCACCAAATTCCCCAGCTTTTTCCAGCATGTCTCCCTGTCAGAGTTAGCTTTCTTTCATATTTTGCTACAGATACAATGTAAAATGAAATGTAAAAAAAAAAAAAAATCAATGTTCACATCTCCACAAGAGTTGACAATGACACTGAATCAAACTAAAATTTTATCTACTTCTATGAACATTCAGGATAAATTTCTACCTCAACTACTTAGAAAACAAATCTTTAAAATTACCCCTATAGTTCAAATTATTTCAATCAGGAAATGTTTATTGAAAAGTCACTTTGAACCAACATTCTGACAGTTTTGAATCTCTAAACACAACCAATTTCTCCCTGGAAGAAAAAACTCCAGAAGAACTCTGATTTGTGGAAGGGGACAGATAGGAAGCAGACTGGCAGATGGATGAGGAGTCGTGTAGAGGAGTCTCAGGTGTGGGAAGGAAGCATGGTTGGTATGTCTATTGGGAGTGTTGTAGAAGCCAATAAAGGGAGCCGCTAGGCTTCTGAGATTTTGCTGTTTTTTGTTTTGTGAGAAAGACCAGGCCTTTGTGGAAATGGAGTACCTTCAATCTCAGAGAGTCACTTGGTAGAGAAAAGACCAAAAGAGAGTGAATGGATGTGAAATCAGGAAGAACAGCTAGCAGGGAAATTTTGATACACTTTAAATCAGAAATCAGCCACTACTTTTTCTAATTTCTTTATTAGTGCATAACAAGCCATCCCATATTTTGAGGAGCAAGACAGCTTATGTATTCTGTACTCAAGAATTGGGACACTTGACTTCTATGTCATAATGTACTGGCTTCAGCTAAGATGCAAAGGATAAAGAATGGTAAATCAATGGCTGTATCTTAGAGCTGGCTTCCAGAGGCATCTACAGTGATAGTGCCTATCCACCATGCATATTGTTTCTCCTAGTGTCTTGCACAAGAATGCTGTTAGGAAGGCTTAAGCAGCAGCCCCAGACAGTATATTCTCTTACTAAGTTATTTACTGTACCCCTTACTTTGTTTAGTGCCCACAAATCCCCACTTGCCTTGCTCTATTCAGATGTGTGTACAGCTTTGATTTTTCTCACTTCTACTCAAAACAGTTTTTAGCAAAGTTTCCTTCATTATGCTAACAAGTGTTTAGGTAAACGTTTGTGTGTGTATTTATAAATTGTAGCCTCTGAATTGCTGTCATTTATGGAGTAGCTATGAGTTCATCCTCACCCCAGTGCAGGCTGGTTAGACACTCTGTATTGATAGAGGAGAAGTACATTCCATTCTAAGAATATGTAAAATAAATAGGAGCTTCTACTATGACAGTTTTAAAAAATAAAAATTGCCAAAAGTAGTGTAAAGATGAATCCAAGGAGAACAAAAGGATCTATTAAAAGACATTTTCTGTGATTATATTTTCAACTAACACTTGAATTGGAATCTAAATTGTGTGTCTTTTAGATAAAAAATGTTACTCTTTCCTCCCTTATATTTAATACAATGCATAACTAAAACTTCAAGGTCTTGATCTATCTACTGGATAAGGCACTCCTAGGAGACTTCTTGTCCACTTGACAATTGGATGGGACTTTCTGTTTTCTTTGAATCTCATTCGGAGCCACTTTGTTAATATCATAACATTTTAAAACAAATTGCTGTACACAATGATGAGGTGCCCCTCCCCCAAAGCACACCATTCACAAGCATACACACAGACAAATGCCCTGAAGTAAGTAAAATGGGAGATTTATCACAGTTGCAGTCGATTCGATTTATTCCTAAAGAGTAGTTAAAACCTCTTTAAGTATATGGGGATTAAAAGTACACAAACTCTAGGAAAAATAAAATACAAAACAAGTTCCTTTTGCGGTGCAATTCATTCAAAAAGAGGATTTGAAATTCGATCAAATGTCAATGCCAAGCATTTAATGCTTGAATGACATTAATTAGTTGAATATTGAGCCGAGAGCAAGTGAGGCTCATCCACTGAATATGTACATAAGATTTTCCTATCAAGGGGAGCCACAGAAAACTATCTGGAGCAGCAGAATCCTTATATTTACATCCAGGTTCCCATTAACATTTTTCCAGAGAAAAACCTTATGCAAATAGGTGCCTTCCAACTGCAAAACAAAGTGATCATAAAAGTGAGCCCCCTTCTGTGGCCAAGAGCCTTTGCAAAGAACCTGAACCATGGAAGCGTTAAGGAGACTATGACTGTAAATCATCAACTAAGAAAGAGTCTTTCAAATACCCTGCAGTCCCAGTGCCAGAGCACTTTATAGCCTGAGCATTTGACGAATGATAAATCCTTGTTTCCCAAGCATTTACACATTCTTTCATTGGCTTTATCTATTTTCTTTTTCTTTACCCTGTTTAGGTAATATGAGATCACTGAGTTTTACATCTTTTTCTTCCAAAAGGAAATTATGAGTAATCATGAGTTATCTAGAAGACCTGTCTAATAGCCTACTCCTTCCCTCTCCTCCTCGCTCTGTCTCTCTCTCTCTGTTTCTCTGTGTGTCTCTC
>NC_034611.1:37695640-37707409 GCF_900095145.1 Mus pahari
CTAATTCTCACTCTCTGTCTCTCTCTGTCTCTCTCTCTCTCTCTCTCTCTCTCTCTCTCTCTCTCTCTCTCTCTCTGTGTGTGTGTGTGTGTGTGTGTGTGTGTGTGTGTGTGTGAGTGTGTACACATTCTAGATTCTACAGTCCGTGGACACTCTGTCCAACGAAATTTGTACTCTGAAATTTATTGACAATAAGACCTTCCTGCTACACGTTTCTGCACTATAACAGTGGATTTATGACAATTATGTGAGAAAGGATTTGTAAACCATCAAGTACAACCTGGGTACATTGTTCTCATGATGTCAAGACTAAAATACTACTAAATGTTTACATGAAAATGTAGGTTTAGAATGGAAATGAAAACATTTCCGCCACAGGATGATAATAGCAACCAAGAGCAAAGCCCTTGGGCATGGGTCATGCTGAGAACAAACCTGTGACATTGCTGTATTTCTTGAGAGAAAAATAATAGTTTTATTTTTCTCAGTGTATAAAAAAAAAGTGAGAAATCTGTGGTAGTGAGAAATTAATGTGCAGTAAAAGCAAGGATTTTAGATGCAAGGCAGCATGCTCTCTGTTGGAGGGCGTGTGAGCTTCATAGATGGGTGAAATGGAACCACTGAGCAAATTGAGTGGGTGGATGCTATAGCTAGTCTTACATTTCAGTTGAAAAGCAGAACGGTAGAAGAAGGATAGCAGTGGTTTAGTTTCAGCTGCACTGATAGCTACCATAAGCCAAGGCAACACGGGGAAGTAAGGGTTTATTTTACCTTACACTTTATAATCCATTATCTGAGAATGCCAAGGCAGAAACTCAAGCTGTGACAATACGTGGAGTCAAGAACCTATGCAGAAACTGCAGAAGAGTGTATTTCACTGACTTGCTCCCCAGGTTTGCTCAGCCTGCTTTCTCCTACAGCCCAGAACCAAACATAGCACTTTCTACAGTGGGTTGGGTCCTCCCAAAACAACTGTCAGGAAAGTACCCCACATACATGCCCAGGGGTCAATCTAATGGAAGAATTTTTTTTCAGTTGAAGTTCCTTTTCCCCAGGTGTCCCGGCCCTGTGTCAAGTTAAAAAACGAACAAACAAACAAACAAACAAACAACAAAAATCAAACTAAAAAAACATAGCCAGAGAGGAAATATTTGGGAGAGCAGTTGAGATGATAGTTCAGTGGAAGGGAAAATCCACAAGACTCTGAAATGTAGAACCACCGTATAAACAGAAGGTGTAGGATAGAAACACAGACAAAAGATAGGTGAGCATATTTGGTGAGTGGACTGGGGAGCCTATGGAAGCATTGTCAGCACAGAGCCGAGTTTCTGGTTTGCTTAAATGGATAAAAAGCACTACAAATCATATTCAAACTAGGCACAGATCGACAGATTTTCACCGTGAAACTGTTGAATTTAGTGTTAGAAAGTATGGGAAAGTATTGAGAAATCTATCCCTTGAGGAGAAACACACAGTGATAGTTGAATCTATGAGAACAAGATGTAGCAGAAATTTTGAGAAGTGTGGAGAATTAGATGTTGTTAAGATATCAATCGAAGCTTTCAGAGTAGATGAGACTGTCTAGGATAAGCAGAGAGACGAAGCAGCATTTCAAAAATGAACTGTCAGCATATACCGTGTGAACCCTCATGCATTAATGTGGCTCAATCTTTGTTTCACAGAATCTGACTGCTCCTTATGTACTTCTCTCTAGATTTGGGACAATTCTTTCTGTTTCAGTTGAGACACTGGAGTTCTGGGTACCAAAGCAGAACTACCAGGGAAAACAAACAGGGCCAATGTAAATAAATACCCCTACAAATTTGAGATAGGACTATCTACTACCTACCTTTCTTTTGTTCTTTCTTCTTTACTCTGAAGTACAAAACAGTCACAACATTGCACAGATCATCATTTTGTGTTAACAAACCTTATAAATCTGATTGGTTTTCTTCAGGAGAAAAGCACAAAATGAAAATACACGGCTAAAATTTTCATGTGTATATTTTGAAAAATAAGAATATTAATAACTTATTTACTGATTCACCCTCACATGCATTCAATAAATGAATATGGAGAGCTCTCTTCTACTAAGCGCACAGTTAAGAAGTGAATAAAACCTCATGCTGGTCCTTGAAGCTTTTAAGCTCTTGAAGAGAAACATTAAATTAAGCCTTAAATATTTCAAATTCAAAAGACAAGACATCTGCAGACTTTGAGAAGAAAAAGCTATGTTATCAAGTAACTTGTCTATGTTTCTTTTTACTTTAAAAAGCAGCACTCGCAGGGGTAACACATTCAATATACACAAAGACTTGCTGCATAGGAGCTACTATTGCAGAGCATTGGCTTAGGATATCAACGGGATATCTTTCAAACCTTTTCCATTACCAATCAAATGAAGTCTAAGTGAAGTCCCCTAAGACATCGAAGTTCAGCAGCAAAATAGGAATATATCCTTTCATTTAAATATACAGTGTACCTTTTTATGGTATTTAGAATCAATAATGCATATAAAATGTCAATATAGATATATGTGTATATACATATACAGTTAGCCAAAGTTTAATTCTCTATTTTATGAATACTCTTCCTATATTCTTAAGTGACACTTCAAAACTCTACCCTTAAAAAACAGCATCTATTTTTGTTTTTGTCCTCTTGTAACTCTTTATATTAAGTCAGCCTTTTGGCTCATGATTTTAATTTCTCATTCATTTTCTGTTCTTCATTATTTGTGTTGGTAGACATGATATTCAAGCCCAAATTATTCAACCGAACATTTAGTAAGTGGCTTTTAAAAACTGGTCATATTTAGGATAATAATTAAAATCAGTTATATGCCATTTGATCTCTTTTCAATTTTCTGGCATTTTTATCTTTATGTCGTTCTCTTTCACTGCTTCATTCAGGGTTACACCGGGATATAAAGCAATCTGAGAGTGAGTTCCTATATGCCTTTCCTCCATAGTCACACATGTGTCGGACCATAGAAATACATGACAATGCACAGACAAATCTAACTGCTCATTGTTTCTGGATTAGAAACACTGATAATTTGTTAAGTTCCAATTATTAGCACTTGAACTTGTCTGGTGTTTTCTACGTGCTTATTGAAATGCCCATCCAGTGGATATTAGCCCAGAAACTTAGAATACCCAAGATACAATTTGTAAAACACAAGTCAAGAAGAACGAAAACCAAACTGTGGCCCTTCGCCCCTTCTTAGAATTGAGAACAAAACACCCATGGACGGAGTTACAGAGACAAAGTTTGGAGCTGAGATGAAAGGATGGACCATCCAGAGACTGCCCCACCCAGGGGTCCATCNCATAATCAGCAATCAAACGCAGACACTATTGCATACGCCAGCAGGATTTTGCTGAAAGGACCCTGATATAGCTGTCTTTTGTGAGGCTATGCCAGTGCCTGGCAAACACAGAAGTGGATGCACACAGTCAGCTAATGGATGGAACACAGGGCCCTCAACAGAGGAGCTAGAGAAAGTACCCAAGGAGATGAAGGGGGCTGCAACCCTATAGGTGGAACAACAATATGAACTAACCAGTACCCCAAGAGCTCATGTCTCTAGCTGCATATGTAGCAGAAGATGGCCTAGTCAGCCATCATTGGGAAGAGAGGACCCTTGGACTTGCAAACTTTATATGCCCCAGTACAGGGGAATGCCAGGTCCAAGAAGTAGGAGTGGATGGATAGGGGAAGGATGGACGAGGGTATAGGGGACTTTCGGGATAGCATTTGAATTGTAAATGAAGTAAATACCTAATTTAAAAAATGGAAAAAAAAGAAAAAAAAAGAAAGATAAATCAAGTTAAAATAAGTCTGCAAATATCTCTCCATTTGACATTTGCACTCACAGTAAAAATAAATTGTACTCTTTATTTTGCCAAAGCATTATTATAGCAAATATAGAATACTTCCAAAACACTTTCAACTCTAGCACTTGCAATATAAACACAAATTAAAAAAAAACAAACAAACAAACAGAATTTAATGGCAAGGAAAATGTTCCACTGCCATTGTCAAGAACTTCCACCTGGATGCTGTGCATCCAAGAGATCAACATCAGGCAGAGAAGAAAGCGTTCTGTAAACAAAGGCTAAGTGCCAGCCCTTAAACCATCTCCATTTTTATGTCTTTCTGTTGCTGTTGTAAATTCTGTCACTGTGAAGAAAATGAGTCATTGCAATTGTAGAACCATTTTCATGGGAACGATCAGCAGCAATGATATACTATGAATAATACTGTTGAAATTGATTTGGTTTAAATGCTTAGCAAGATATTTTTGCCGTGTCTTGGGCATCAAAGGGATTGGACTGTAACTGCTGATTGTTCTGCTTTTCTGAAACTCTCTTAAGGGTAGAGGCTATTTGAACATCCTGCTTTATCATTCAGCACAATGCCCATCCTTCTTCCTTTGTACGAAATCTGAAGAATTTTCTAAGTGAAACTATCTTTCAATGTATTGTATTCAATGAAATTGGTCACTTAAGAAGAAGGCATTTCGCTATCTATAGCTCCTAAATTGACATTCAGGGCATATTTATATCTGAAGTTTTGTGGAAGAATATGTCTCTAACATTAGTTTCAAAACATCACGAAGACAGCACTGAACATCAGGAATTACAGTCTTCACCTGCCACTTCACTGCTGTCTGGTTGCACAACCCTAGACAAGCTAAATACATTGTGAATTGTTTTCATTTGATCAAATGGCATGAGTCTGACATCAAAACTACATGAATAGTTTCTTCTCTAAATACTTGTATCCTCCTTCAACTCCAGAGAAGTTCCTGAAAATTTACCAAAGTATAACTGCTGCTTTTGGTAGCTTAACACACACACACACACATACACACACACACACATACACGAGTGCACATGCAACACAATGCCACTGCTGTATTCATCTAAGGAGCACTTTGCCTCTAAAACTCCCTGACACTTTCTCAGACTTGAGCTTGAGAACCCCAGCTTGTGTTTTAAATGAGTTCTTGGGAGACGATTTCCAGTGGAAGGTTGCTGTTTGTTCTATCTGCTGCATTCATAATGTAGGCTGACAAGGGAAGGGGGAAAAAAAAAAGGACCATCAAACGAAAAAAAAACATTAGCAGTGAAGGTAGACAGGCAATGCAAACGAGAGCTCAATTACAGAAGAGCTGTCTCCAGGAGCCCAGAGTCATGCTCTTTAACATTCTAAGTGATTGGTTTGTGCAGTGAACCAAACCTGAGCAGTTCCAATGTTTGAAAATGCAATGACTTAAATAGAAATACTAATACACCCTTCAAGGTCATGGAACAGTTCCTTGGCCTTCGGAAACGTGTAACTTCTGTGGGCACATGTAGGTCGATCTGATGAACTCTTATAACCTTAAGATGCAACTTGCTCTTTTCACTGCATTAAAATATGTTAATATCAGCTTTGGAATCAAATTGATTCATTTTCAAAATCTGCCTTTTATAAACTTCCTTTTCATTTGCAAAATTACTGAGAAGTTATTCTAAATTACCATATTTTCTAACTGAATACAATTAGGCAAAGGATAGAAGTACAAAAAGGTCATCAAAACAAGAGACTCTGAGAGAAATCTAAGAATAGATATTCATTGCTAATGATAACCTAAAATTTAATTTAAACTGAGGCCTAAAAATGTATAATGGCTAAGAAATGTGCTTTATGCCTCAGAAACATGCTCTGAAAATTCACTTTCTAGGTTGTTTTTAATGTTAGTGTAAGATGAAGGTGATATTTTTGTATGTTTATCGTGTTTTGGTTTGTGCTTTTTATTTATTTACTATTTTTTTTTTACACTCTACGAGGAATTACATTTCCAAGATTTCTTCTTTGACCATGAAGTGTAGGATATTGAATTTCATTTCCATAACAGGCCACAGGAAATGTGGTCAATACGGTTCTTATCTCACAAACTCTACAACCAATCATATATATATATATATATATATATATGTCTGTGTGTGTGTGTGTGTGTGTGTGTGAATAATACTAACACTTATCCCATACAACTGATTGTTACATTTTGCTTATGCATATCATTTATGATCAAGACTCTATTTTAGAAAACAAGAATTTGTTAAAACTTTTACATTCCTAGTAACATTATCTTTTTCAACTATAATTTAATGTATTATAAATAGAATAGATGTACAAATATGAATTCATAGCTATGCCATCTTGTATACAATTATAAATAAGATGAGATCTC
Source organism: Mus pahari (assembly GCF_900095145.1). Classification (NCBI taxonomy): domain Eukaryota; kingdom Metazoa; phylum Chordata; class Mammalia; order Rodentia; family Muridae; genus Mus; species Mus pahari. Next base: position 37,701,885 of record NC_034611.1, read on the forward strand.
ACATGAATATGAAAAAAACCATTCAATATAAGCAGGCCACAGAAATAGGGGAAAGATAGACATGCATTAATTAGACGGCTCAGGCTTGTCTGGATAAAATAGTGCAGTATTAGAAAAAAATGAATAAATAATAACATAAGCGAAATTGCACTCTATCAGTGGTCAGAATGAGGATTCTTACATTATTGTGTGTAAGGTAAAGGGGTTTGTGGGAAGTTTTGTTCGTTTGTTTGTTTGCCAACTTGCTTGTTTGATTACTCTTATGAGTGTACTTTCCAAACAAACCACAACTTGGGCCAATAAGATGTGCAGTGCATGTAAAGGCACTTGCTATGGAAGCCTAGCAACCGAAGTTGAATTGCTGGAACACACATGGTTGACGGAGACAGAACAAAATTCTTAAAGTTTCCCTCTGACTTACACACACACACACACACACACACACACACAAACACCAGGAAGCATGCATTCTTATTCTTATACTCACGTACAAAATAATAATAATTTAAAAATTTTAAAAAATCTGTTTTAAAACTCTATTCACTTTTAACCACAGAAATATCCAGGATAAGATGCTCAAACTCTTACTGGCTACAACAAATGAGCAAAATCACATGGAATTGTTTTTAATTTCATTAGTACTATTAAATATATGTACCGACTTGTAGAGTATTTGAAAAAAAAAAAGTTAAACTCTTATCAATTAACAATAACACAATGAAGGGGTGAAAACCGTAACTCTGTAATAGAGACCCCAGTACCACAGCACAAGAAAAAGGGGAGAGATGAAGGAGCAACAGGAGGGAAAGGGCAATTCGTAAGTCATTGCTGGAACTTCTGCTTCTGCTGGAGATGAGGTGCTTCTGGAAAGAAAACAAGTGTTTCAGATACAAACCCCTTCATGCTTATTACCAGGAATCTTAAAAGTAACACTTTCTGTGCCCTTTTTATTTGGCATAACCCTTTTAAAAGTGATTTCATCCATTTGTATGGAAAAAAAGTTTTAATCACGTTTGTGGTTTGTTTTGTTTTGTTTTGATTTCCTTGTTGTTGTTGGAATTGAGTCTCCCGTACTTCGTGCTTGCATCAATTGCATGTGAAGGGGAAGATGACCTCCAGCTTCAGATTCTTAGGCATGACCACCTACCTGATTGAGGTGATGCTTCCACTGGACCAGAGCTTTGTGCTTGGTCTCAGCACTCCACCATCTGACTGAGTGCTCTGGCACCTGAAGTGCTTTTGATAGTTGATGATTGACTCACTTTACCATCTCATTAATTATTTCTTCAAACCATATTTGCTCAATGATAGGGCAATTATTTTTTGACTTGGTTTTCTAACCATTTGAACACTGTCATTTAGCGGTCTTTGACTTGGGTCCATCGAAGCAGCACCTATAATATTATGATTTTGCAAGATTTTTTTTTTTTTTTTGCAGTTAATAGGCAGTTTAGATTTCTCAAACTTTTCCCTTAAATCTTAGCAATACATTATGCCTTTCAACTGTGTCCTCATCTCTCATTGTGAACTATTTACTTGATTTTAAGAGTGCATTTGTTTTTGCTAGAAAAGTGTGTGTGCGTGTGTGTATAAGAGTATTCCCATCAGAAATTACTAACTGACAAATCCAGTTCCCATCAATGACACAATAGCTAGGAGTTTCAGCTATGCTAATACATGTGGCAGTATAATATTTCACTTTGTAGCACTAATCACCTAAGTTATTAGGACTACGTTTAATTTTAATTCCAACTTCCTTAAACTAGTAGATCCCATTTGCCCACTCCCTAAAAGCTGAACAAAACAAAGGACCATCACAGGAGAATTCTATATTCACTAAGCAGTGACCCTCACTGCTCATCTTCCTTCCAGTGGTTTACTCTGAACTGTCAGTATACCATGTTCCATCTTGGTTAGTTATTCTTCCTACGACCTTCGTTCTGTGTGTTGCCTAACTGCATTTATCAGAAATTAACTTTATCTCTGGCTAGGATCATCTTTAGCAGCATTCTAAAGGACCATAAAAATCTCATACTCTTAAAGATAACCAAAGAACTTCTAAACTAACCTTCCTCTTCTGTTTGCCTCCTGCTTTCTTCTCATGAAAACATGCTAGATCTCTCGTTATAATTCTCTCTCCTCTCCTCCATACTGTTTTTCTTTTGGAAAAAACACTCAATCAGGGTTCTGTCAACTTTTCTTTTTTTTTTTTAATTAATTAATTTATTTTTTCGCAACCCATATTTTATCTCCCCCCCCCCAAGATCTACTCTCCAAAAGATCCATATCCAATACCTCCTTCCCATCCACCTGTCTCCACATGGATGTCCCCACCCCCTAACCCACCTGACCTCTAAACTCCCTGGGGCCTCCAGTCTCTTGAGAGATAGGTGCATCATCATTGAATGAACACAGACCTGGCAGTTCTCTACTGTATGTGTGTTGGGGGCCTCATATCAGCTGGTGTGGTTGGTGTTCCAATACCTGAGAGAACTCCGGGGTCCAGATTATTTGAGACTGCTGGTCCTCCTACAGGATTACCCTTCTCACCTTCTTTCAGCCTTTTCTAATTCACCAACAAGGGTCAGCTTCTTCTGTCCATTGCTTGGGTGCAAATATCTGCACCTGATTCTTTCAGCTGCTTGTTGGGTCTTGGAGGGCAGTCATGATAGGTCCCTTTTTATGAGTGCTCCATAGCCTCAATAATAGTGTCAGACCTTTGGACCTCCCCTTGAGCTGAATTCCACTTTGGGCCTGTCTCTGGACCTTCTTTTCCTCAGGCTCCTCTCCATTTCCATCCCTGTAATTCTTTCAGACAGGAACAATTATGGGTCATAGTTGTGACTGTAGGATGGCAACCCTATCCCTTACTTGATGGCCTGTCTTCCTGCTGGAGGTGGGCTCTACTGTTAGGCATTTCATCTAAGGTCCCTCCTTTTGAGTCCTGAGAGTCCCTTATCTCCCAGGTCTCTGGTCTATTCTGGAGGGTCCCCCCAACCTCCTATCTCCTGAGGTTGCCTGTTTCCATTATCTCTGCTGGCCCTCAGGTCTTCAGTCCTTTGCTCCCACCCAATACCAGATGGGGTTACCCTCTACCCCCATCATGCCCTCACCCCTGCCACTTTCCCTCTCAGGTCCCTCCCTCTCAACCTCCCTCCCCACTTGTGATGGCTTTCTTCTCTCTCCCAAGTGAAGGTTTCTTGCCACAGTCAATATAATGTAAAAGAATTCCTATATTGCCAGTGTATCAGTTTCTCAGTTTCCTTCCTGGACTAGCAACTCATTGATTTGGAAGTATCTTTTAGCTCTGCTTCTTTCAGTGAGACGATCTCTACCTGAGCTCTCATTCACAGCTTCCCAGGACAGATGTTTATCCTCCCAGCATCCACATGTTAGGTACCACAGGTTCAATCCTCCCTGCCACCCTTCAATCTCTAAGCAATTTCATCCTGTCCCATTCTTTAAGAGCCTTCTGAAATGTTATGTCTTTTTAATTTTTAAGAAGTCCTGTGGGAGAACCAGCAGTCTCAATGAACCTGGACCCCAGAGTTCTCTCAGACACTGGACCACCAACCAGGTAGCAGACAGAAGTTGATATGAGGCTTCCAACACATATACAGCAGAAGGACTGCTGGGTCTGGGCTCAGTTAGAGAAGATGCATCTAACCCTCAAGACACTGGAGGCCTCAGAGAGTGGGGAGGTATAGTAGGGTGGGGAGTGGCGGTGAGAGGTGGGACATCCTCATGGAGACAGAGGGGGCAGGAGGTATGGGATGTGCAATAGTCAGAGGATGGACTGGGATGGGGATAAAAATCTGGAGTGTAAAAAAAAAAAGATTAAAATTAAAAAAATAAAATAAGCCTGGTTAGCTTTCATTCTTGAATTAGTATTCAATTGTCCATTTGAATAAGTCATTTAGATGTTCCATAAACACCTGAGATTTGATACATGTAAAACCAGATTCCTCATTTCTTCTATCTTAGCAATAGCACCATTGCTCTTCAGTTACTGGATGTAGGATGCTAAAGTTATTGTATCTTTTCCCATCATATGTATCTCAAGTGACAAAGCACAGACTGCTGTGGGCTTTATCTAAAATACAAATTCAAAGACAACAACGTGTATACTACATTGTTTAGGGAACAACGAAAAGAAGAAAGCCTGAGTATATTTAGGAATGGCACCATATTTTAAAAAGAGTCTTGATTCACAGTTCAATTTGTGGATATAGAACTCCATGCAGCAAGCTAATAACCAATACATTCCAATAAAGCTGTAATGCAACACATGTAGTTTTCAAATGTTCTAACATTCCCCATTTTAAAAAACTAAAAAGGATGATGTAAAATTAATATCATTAACATTTTTATTTAGCCCAGTAAATCCAAAATATTATCACATTCAGCTTCCCACTTCCTGTATCAATCATCTTTAAAGCCCATTGTATGTATGTATGTCATCTGGATTTGATCAGATTTCAATCATCACATGTGGTAAGTGCCACCTTTTGGGTGATGCATCCCTAGCCACCAACAGTACTCTATAAGTCTTAATCTTTATGTTGTTTTACCACCCACTCTACCTATAAGTAGGCCAAGAGAAACTGAAGGAAGCCCTACGTCATAACTAAAGCATTTGTCTCGCTTGCTCTTTCATCCTCAGACAAGCCTTGCTATCTTTGCCTTCATCTCATTGTCCCTGAAGATTGTAGTGTCTGTTTTCCCAGCTTCATCTTTCATGTTTCACTACTCTACTAGTTTTCTTGATTCCATTGCCTTAACTTACTTAAGTAGGACATCTTGGACTCCTGAGACACTGCTTGTAGACAAATAAGAAGAAACTCAACACAAATTATCCCAAGTCTATTATCACTCTCTTTTCTCTGTTCAAAACAGGTAATGTGCTTGCATAGAGTTGGTTGCTTTGGTCGCATAAAACACAATATGCAGTCTTTGGTCTGTTCCTGTTTTCATTCTCAGTCGGACTGTAGGGTGAACCCTGCTGCAGGTAACTCTGTTTACATCCAAGCCTATTCTCTGCTTGCAGGTCATCATATTTGCTTATGGTTCTTTGCCTAAATACATAACTCACCCCCCACACCACCCAGATTCTTCTTTCATGTATCAGATTAATAGCACTCTTCTTCGAAGTAGTCTAAACTACGTTGCACACTTACACAAGTTGCACATTTCTTTAGTGTAACTGCTAAGATTGTAAATGTGTTATCGTTTGAGCATTTGAGTAATTATCCTTGAAGATACATCATCATGCTGAACTCCCACATAGAACATGGTGAGCAATACCAATCATATTCTCAAAATTATTAAGTACCAAGTGTAAAACGTGGAACATGGTTGTTTCATAAATATAATTTAAGTTTAGAACAAAAGCGTACTGATGTCAAGTCATATGTAACTTTTGCATTTAAGTACAATATGGACTTACCAGAAATCTATCCATACCTCTGTCTGTTTAGCTCTCTCTCTCTCTCTCTCTCTCTCTCTCTCTCTCTCTCTCTCTCTCT
>NC_034611.1:37707474-37731114 GCF_900095145.1 Mus pahari
ACACACACACACACACACACACACACACACACACCTGACTGCCTGTTTGCATCAGAAAAGTTTACTAATATTGTTAAAGTAAATGGGTAAGGCCACAGGGTAGAGAGTTAGGGCATTCTGAGAAACCTGAGCAGATGGCCAAGGTGTGAGGCAGGCTACATTGTGAAACAGCACTCTGTACCTTACCTTCACTTTTAGTAAAATGACTTGGTCAGATAAGGTCGCCAGGAAACCTCATATTATAGACAGAAAATGCATTGTTTTGCTATATTTTAACCTCACTGAAATGAAGATGCTTCTCCACAGTCACTGCCATTCACATTCTTGTCAACCATAGCTGTGAATGACGTATACAATGCCCAAAAGCCTTCCCTTCCTATTTCCCAGAAGGGGCAACATGCCTTAATAATCAAACATATCACATTTCACGTAGTAGAAACATGCCTTTATTATTTCTTTTATCACTCATTCTCTAATATTGAAATCTTTATATATCAAATGATAAACATTTAGAGAATAGTGGTGCTGTGTGTGCATTGCTGACCTGATTCCTGTGAAGTAGTTTGTAGGTCAAACTAGCCTGGACATTTAGACTCATCACTGACATGGAAACCTTTACAGTAAATTAGAGATGGTGACATTTGTCTAGGGTCGCTAATACTTGTAAAAATGAAAAGAGATAAAAAGAGATGATCACTTAAGACTTGGAGTTTGAGATCAGCTTAGGAAACATTATATATATAATGTTTACATGTATATATTAAAATATATAATATAATATAGTATATCAATATACTATATTATATAATATATTAATATATAATAAACACACATATATATACATATATGCACACACATATATATACATATATATGTATACGTGTAGGTATTCATTTGTATATCTATGTATATGTTTGGATGTATATATGTGTGAATGTGCATACAAACGCACACACACACACACATACACACACACATTTTAGTATCTTCCAAACTTAACACAAATGCCACTAAACCATGCATATTCACCTGAAGACACTCTTTTTCTGACTGAGAAAACAGTCTTCAACCTAAATTCTTCAAATAAGAAGCTTCATTTCCCTGCTCAGCATGATAGAATACACATTATAAAAGGCTGGAAATAAATGCTTTGCCACTTTTCATATCCTTTCTCACCATGCTAGAGTTTTATTCTTATGAATCAGACATCGTGTGTTTGAATAACTTGCGATATCTTGATAAATGTTGTGTTTACTGAGACTGTCCCTCCTTTTAGAAGGGCTCTGTCATTTCCTATTCATTATTTTCTGGTTCAGCATTCTATGCACAGTCTATTTCAATTAATTTTACCAGAAAAATCCTCTAGGAAAAAAAAAAAAAGAAAAGGAAGAAGAATTTGCATGAATATATTCAACCCAGACACAAATAGTATACAGAAAGCCAACATCTGGATGGATCCACAGCCAACAGCCACATGCCACAGAGACCTTCTTCAACGATATTTTTATTGTTTTATCTTTAATGGTTAATTATTTTCCATTATCTTCACCAATCCCACTTCTTCTTGGCTTAAAAAATAACATTATTTCTATTACCTCCCCCTTTTTCTTGCATTTTTTTTTTAAACATTGACTTCATTTCACATCTTCATTTAAAAGTGTCCTTTGCTAGCTTTTGATCTGAAGCCACGATGATTTAAGCGATGGTGTTTGCACTTAATGCCAACTGAAGGCAGCGTGTGCTGTCTCAATAGTGCACCAGGGAGAACGGCTGATGGATCACAAATCTCTGCATTACACCAACAGAAATGAATTTGAATCCATCAATTTTATTCCCTTATGCAAAATTTAGGAAGTTCGGTTTATGCAGATCTGTCAAAATATTACGTTAAAAACCTAGATGAACAAGTTAAATTAATTTAATTTTGTAGTTTGCCTTGACGGGGTGAGGATGGTTCTGTGCACAAAGCAGGATAGTGCACGGGAAATTGAATCTCATCCAGGATGGAATCTGGGCAATGAAGGCCTGTCTCAGTTAAATGCTCAGTGTTAGAAATCAGTAATGAGGGAAGGGAGGTGCCTAGACCTCCCTTGCGGACACCCATGCCTGTCTTTTACTTAACACCTATCTGATGTCTCCAAAAGAAAGTAACCACAGCAGTGAATAAAATTAAGATGGAAAAAGCCACTGTGCTGGCAATGCGGGAGAAGATCAGTCAGGGTGACCAAAATGAAAGGGAAAAGGGAACAATGACCCTGCTGTGTGCTTATATAGCACCTTTCATGGAAACAATGTGAGAATTCTCTATTTTTGCAGGCCAGCTCCCTAGAGGGCTTTGAAAGCAATTCAGGAGGGAAATAAAAGGACTGCAGAACAGATTTCAGGCTTGAATGATAAAATGGACATTCTGCAAGACAGATTTTACTGAATTGATAACCACCGGATGATTGAGGCTGTCACACATAAATAAATTGAAAAGCAGTAAAATCAAAAAGAAAGCAGAAAATTCTGTAGGGATGTGTGAGGACAGAGGAAAGCTGATGACCTTGAAGGAAAGTCAGAGAACCAGCCTCTGTATTCAGAGGCAGTCAAGAAGACTCAATCCTGAAGCTTGGGGCTCCTCATAGACTTGTTCACTACAGATCTGAGTCCCTAACATCTCTTTGTCAGATAGCTTGCTTATGCACGGAGAAGGGAGTAAGGGTCAAACACTTATGAATCATGGAGTTGGTAAGTAGTAGTTACACTGAAATCTAGTCTGTATTTCCTTTGATTCATTCATTCTTTCTTTCTAATCATACCTTTTCATTTGTGGAAAAACAGGTCCACAAAAGAATAGATGATGGACCCAGGACACACATCTCAGGATTCTGCATGGAATTTTAGCCAGGAGGCACATGTGTGTCATATGGACTCCTCATCTATGAAGTGTTAAGGAGGAATAATGGACAGGTGCTAACTTGGACAGCTCCTTGAGTTACAACCTAGACCTTGCAAAACAGAGGAGACTCATGCCTTTTCTCTAACCCCTAAATTTATTATTGTTAGAAATTTTTCATCCAGCTCCTCCTTTTAACTTCCATGGACACTGCACTCATTGGCTGTTAAAATCCCAAGTGGAGATATACCCTTGGAAAAGAAGAGACTGAATCCCAGGTCCTGCATGCAGCCCTGTGCTGCAGCTGCCTGATTAATGAAATGGCAGTCAGTACCCCCAAAGACACTGGCTGGCCAGCTCTTTACATATGGGATGAGGTGGCTAGAATCCTAGACTTTCTTCCAAGCCATGGTCTGTGCCCCTTTCCTGGAGGTGTACATGTAGGTAAGAAAGAAATGCATTCATATTCACAAGTAAATATAAAGCAGACTCTTGATGTCCTCCAAACGTTAGCCTCTTCCCCTGTTCCGTGAATCAACAATTCTGTGGATCAAAAGTGCCTCATTCCTTTCATAGACAGTGACTAATAGCAAGGCATATGCCATTTTTCCTCAAGTTTCTGCTTGGCTCCACAATGTAGAACCAGAAGCAATTTTCCAAAAGATAGTCCTATTTAAGCCGCTCTTATATAAACTGATACTATGTTAATAAAGTTTTTTTCACCTTTCTTAACAATGTGTCTTAACAGTGTCTAGAACTAGACTCTATAATAAGAGTTTGGATCTGTGACATATGTGCATGTTCATGTGAATATGAATATATAGCCAATCCTTTTGCAATTGAAATACACAGTTGTTAAAGAATAAGAACTTATAAGGTTTTAATGATCAGCAAAAAATAAAATAAAATAAAATAAAAACAACTTTAGGATTAATTATAGAATAGCATATGTGGCCAACTGAAATAATGTGACCCTGTGGGGAATGAAGCACACCAAAGAACAAGATAAGGGGCACAGGTTAAAACAAATGCTTTGAATCTAACATGCCTGTGATCTTGGCTCCTCTACTCCACAACCATCTGTGAAATGAAGATGGCAGTATCCACTTAAGCAGAAAGGAATGCTAGAAGCCATGTCACAATAGTGTATTCACCAGGGAAATGATCCATAAGTTATACTTAAAATTATCAAGAAGCATGCAATATAATGTGGAAGGAAAACTAAACACTTTTAAGGAAAAAGAAAAGACCTGAAGTCCAATTTAATATTTAGTAGCATAGTGAAACTAGACACTAGAGACAATATTTAAAAACTGTGAACTACTGTTGTCCCAGATATCACATGAACGTAATAATACTTATTTCATAAAATTGTTGTAAGTTCTAAGAGTAAGTGAACTTGCTAATATTAAATATGATAAGAACACTATGGAATGGAGTCATTGGTGTCCCTGACACACAAGCAAATAGACTGCTCTTGAGGAAAATTGCCAACATTAAAAAACAAACATGTTTAGAAAAGAAGTAGAGAAATCATATATATATATATATATATATATATATATATATATATATGCCAACATTAAAAACCAAACATGTTTAGAGGTGAAAATAGAGAAATCTTATATATATATATATATATATATATATATATATATATATGCCTATATATAGTAAATATATGTATATGGTTATATATAGATCTATATATAGATCTATATATAACCAATGATTATAGAAGACGAAATCATTAACTTGAGAGAGTGTGGGAAAACATAAAAAGAACAGAGGGAGAAGTAGACATTCAAAAACATGAAAAATTCACATCTAAATAACATAGAAAATCATCCCACAATTATTCCTAAAGTATTGTTGACAGGCACAGAAAGTGAATTTCATGAATAATGGCTTCCAGATAATTTAGGACATTTCTATCCCTTTTAAATCACCCCTCTCTCTTCTTTCCTGTTTGCTTGTTCACCTTCCTCCAACATGGACAAAGTAGCTGGCAGCTGGAGATGAGGGAACAGGAAGACTTTATCCAGTTACCATTCTCTCCCCTGAAGGCAAGACCCTCACTAACAGAGCTTCCATTCCCCCGCTTCAAAATGCCTCTATTTTGTTGATGCCTCTGCCAAGAATTCCCCATTACTTCTATTTCATTGCATTTTCATTGTCCTGGCCCCATGTTGGGCCATGCCAAACACTGATGCCAAAAGCAAGAGGTCCAGTGGAAAAGAATTTGTGCCCAAAGAGCCCCAGAGCCCCTCTGCTGAGAATCTCCTGACAGCCTGGCCAGGGTGGAATGAAATTTCACTAGCAGCTGCAGCAGCAGTTCACGGCCCTGTGAGAATGTGACATCTCACTCTTTCATTCAGAAGGCTTCCTGCTCTGCGCTTATTTCACTTTGCCGCCTCCGGGACTCAGATGCTTTCATAGAATTGATGCACACCCCTGGGAAATTTATTTGTCCTCTGATATCATCCATGCTAATGCTCCCCTCCATTAGCCCAGATAATCAAGAGTTGACTATACATAGAACTGTGGGGGATTACAAAAGCACTTATAATCTAATGAGAGAGTGGAAAAGACTGAAAGATTTTTACAAACGGGAGAGAGAACTACAAACATACATAAACCAGCTTATATTACTTTAGCTAAGCAAAAGAATTAAAGGAGACATGCTAGGGAGTGACTAGGGCAGATAGTGCTAAAACTAGGACCATGTTTAAGTGTCCCATAATATGCTTATGTGATACCAACCAAAATATTAGTTTTTAAAAAAGCCATGGTCAATAACAAATCTTTCCGTGGGAGGAAATTCCGGTAGGCGACTATCATCCTATTGGGATCTGACCTCTCTGATATTAGTTTTAAGATAATTGCAATCCATCTTGGACCCACATGAAAATAAAGGCACAAGCCAGGGCCAGCTGTCAATATCGGCAGTAGCCTGTCCATAGTTTACTTTAAAGAGTGCTGTGGGTTAGGATACGGTTTGCATGTATCTCCCAAAGACTCATGTGTCTGAAGCTTGCTTGCCAGTGTGATAAGGTTAAGAGAGGGTAGCACATTCAAGGGGTAGGGACTTATTGAGAGATCATTAGGTCATTGAGGGCACTCCTTGTGGCAAGGACTAATGGGATTCTCAAAGGATCCAAGATAGTTCTCCATGAGAAGGTCATTACAAAATAGAGTACAAACAACCTCTTGGGACTCTCTGAACTCTTCCTTCCTAATGTTGTCTCTCTTGCTTTCACAGACACAGCATAACACCAGCACCGAGCTTCTAAAACTAATCCCCGTGAACATCTGGAATGTTCTGGAATCAAGTGTTAGGTTGTAGCAACAAAAAATAGACAAACAGAAGCATTTATGAACAGACCATTAGCAGGCCATTCAAGTCATATAAACTTGTACAGGCTCAACACATGCTAATAGAATGGATCCCTGAAAATGACACTTTTCTTCACTTTTCCTGGGTACGAAGTGTGGTGGTTTGAATATGCTTGGCCCAGGAAGTGGCATTATTTGGAGATGTGGCCTTGTTGGAATAGGTGTAGCCTTGTTGGAGCAAATGTGTCACTGTGGGCATCGGCTTCAAGACCCTCGCTCTTGTTGCCTGGAAATAAATTTTCTCATGTCTACCTTTGGATGAAGACATAGAACTCTCTGCCCTTCTAGCTCCACATCTGTCTGGATGCTGCCATGCTCTCACCTTGATGGTAATGAACTAAACCTCTGAACCTGTAAGCCAGCTGCAGTTAAATGTTGCCCTTTATGAGTGTTTCCTTGATCATAGTGTCTATTCGCAGAAGTAAAACCCTAACTAGGACGGAAGATGGTACCAAGGACTAGGATTTTGCTGTGATAGACCTGACTATGTTTTTCCTTGGAGGAATATGGATTTGGGACTTTGGATTTGGAAAGTGGTAGAATGCTTTAAGTGGGGCTTAATGTTCCATTCTAATAGGAATATGGAAGACTGTTGCTGAGAGATCTGCATCCAAAGGCAAACAGGAGAAGACTGACTTCCAGGCAGTAAGGGTTAGGGTCTTAAAGTCCACCGCCACAGTGACACACATCCTCCAATAGACCACATGTCCAAATAGCACCATTCCCTGGGCCAAGCATATTCAAACCACCACACTAAACTTTATCAATATTTCCTTTCCCTTGTTTATAGATAGTTACAGACAGTCCCAGTTCAATGAAAGCGATTTGGCTAATTTTCTAGTACATTAAATTTCTTTGTAGAAAAATAGAAAAATAAGGTCTTGGAGTTATTAGCTGCAAATTAAATAAAGTAACAGTAGCCACTTCAACAGTGGGTATTTTGTTTGTTTTGGTTTTTAGTAAGGTTGTGGAATTAGTATGTGGTCGAGATTCTAGATAATTAATGGGGATTTATAAAAATAAATGCTAGTTTTCTCCTTTTCATTTATAGCTAATAGATAGATGGTCTACATTCACAGAGAGAGTTGTATCAAATCCCTCTATAATGCTGTCCTCCAAAAAGTATATATGGGGTTGTTTTCATTAAATCATTTTGAAGGAAAGCTGAGCACAAACACCTGAGTGGGCCCTTTGGTGAGAAGAGGAGAGGTACCCACAGCATATATTAGTGGGAATTCACTTACTGTCTGACAGTTCCATCACCATAGTAATAGGCTTCTACCTCCAAGAACAACAAAAGCCCTGCTGAAACTATGATAATTTATGAAACAAGATGAAAATATCCTATTAAGGCAGAAAAAAAAAAAAAAAAAAGCTGGTCCTGGATGAGATGTCTGAATATTAAGCTAACTCGGAAGCATTGGGCTTCTCTAACAAGAAAGCATCTGCTAGGCACCCCCACTGTCGTCTAAATTAGAAGATAAGGAAGAGAATTAATTTCTAGCAGACATGACTTTACAGTCATATTTCTTCCATAGTGGTTAGGAAAATTCAATAATCCAGTCTCATTAGGCAAAGGGGGAAATCAATCTCAGGTTTTCACAAAGGGCTCATTATACCTTCATATACACAAATTTACTTTGTTAATTAAAATAGAGCACACTTGCGCTCCTGTCAATGAAACAGTTGAAGAAGTGGGAAGATCTTGAGAGCGAGAGTCCACTCAAACAAATCATGTGTTAAAGGGGCAAAGGGTCTCTTATCAATGCTAGTCTGGTTCTAGAATACCAGTGTAGGTGCAGGGTTACAGATGACATCATTAGTGATAGGTTAAAAAAAAAAAAAACCTAAAAGATGTGGGTCACAGGCTGCTAAACTTGCTAAAGATGTGAGTATACTCTCTGCAAACTGGATGCCACATGCTCCACACTGCTGTGCTGACGAGGAAGCTAGCACTGGTCAGCTCACCTGTTGAGATCATCTTCTGAAAGCTTTTCTGAACTGTTTACAGTCATCAAAGGCGGCGGCCAGTGCTGAGGGCTGCAGCTGACTCTCAGTCTATAAGAACATGTCCACCAAAGGAAGGCCGCGGACAAACACTTAAGAGATTGCTTTGGTGAGAAGAGGACAAATACCAGCAACATCTTCAGTGGGGAGTATAAAGAGTATTAACACACACACTTCAACAGCCTCGAGAGCAGAGAGGAAGCCATTGTTGCTGCTGGGAGTAAAGTGCTAGATGCTCTCAAAGCCCTGGATGCACCAAGAAGACTGTGTTCCTTGGATCTTCTTAAAGCTGCGTTTCTTCGCTCGTTTCAACATTGCTAGGATGGAGCTGCATGGTAATTAGTAGCATCTGTTTGTGTGCTCATAATACTTGGTATTAATTTTTTTGGTGATTCATGAATTTTACAATTATGCTATTTTATTTTTATTTTGACATTCTGCTATGGATGTAATATTTCATTATAAATTTAATTTATTTTTTTCTCTAATGACTATATTATGATGACATAATAATAATTATGCTGATCTCTTTGCATGTAATTTCTGACTGAGTCCTCCTTACTAATACCTCTGCTTATAGTTTTCCCACTGACCAAATGCATTGTCTGTTCGGTCTTTCTGAATCGTCAAGCATTCTAAATACAACACTTTGTCTTATACATGCTTTGAAAAATGTTTCCTTTGAGTCTGTAGTTTATCATTTCATCCTTTATTCAGAATATTTCTCAAAGAAAAAATTTTAACACTTTTTCTTCAACTTATAACTTTTAGTAAAAAACGTTTGTTCTTTTTGTCAAGTCTAAAGCTTCTTTGTGTAGTTCAAGACCCCAAAAGAGTCTCCCAGTCACCTTTAACCTGTAGGTGCCAAAATATTTGAAGTGAATGTCTTGTAAATGACACAAATTTTTGTTTTTGTTTTTTTCATTCTAATAAACTCTTAATTTATACATTAATACAATTCATACTTAAGGTATTTATTGATATATTAAAGCTTAAACCAAACATTCTTTTTTTTGCTATTTATTGTGTCAATTTCTTAAACTTCTCTGCCTTCTTTTCTTTTCAGTGGATCAGTTTAATATTTTCTCAGGATTTTATTTTAATTTATTTATATGAATAATGCTCTTGGAATTTTCTTAATGATACCTTCAAATATTGTATTATATGTAATTGACATCACAGTACACTTCCCATATCCAGTGAGTTACATTTTAATTTGTGTGGCTTGCATACATTTCATTTGCTTTAGTCTCTTCTTTATAAATATAATTGTCCTTTGAATATGTATTGTTTTGTTTAGTTTCATACATGAATATCACATTTTTTTATTGTAAACTTCCAACTCCACTCCCCCCCCCACATTCTCTTTTTTAAATATCCTTAGTATATCTATCAAACAACTTGTTCTTGAGGAAAATTGGTTCTTCCTACCTTAGCAGCTATCTGTGCCTGCAGCTTTTTAGCTAAGGGTAGCACCTTGTGGGCCCACGTCCTTTCCAAGCAGAAGTATAACTACTATAACATCCGGATCATATCCAGAACATACTGGCTCACAGAAGCATTCCTAGCCTTCTGGCGCTCCCTATCTTTCTGTCATCTCTTCCACAACGGTTTGTGTGTGTGTGTGTGTGTGTGTGTGTGTGTGTGTGTGTGTGTGTGTGCTTTGCATGGAGAAGTTGTGCTATAGATATTCCCTTTAGGTATGGCCATTCCAAAGTATTCTCATCTCTGCATGTTGGCAAACTATGATAATAGCCTCTGTCTGCTCCAGAAACAGAATTTCTTAGATGGAGAATGAGAATGGGTGTTTTTTTTTTTTTTTCCTTGAAGACAAGATTTTACTGTGTAGTTTCAGCTGTCCTAGAACTCACTCTGTAGACCAGGATGGCCTGCAACTGAGATTCACCTGTCCCTCCCACCCAAGTGTTGGGATTAAAGGCACGAGCTACTACCTTCTGCCAAGTATCACATTTCTGTGGGTGTGAGGATAAATATCTAGAAGGCAGCTTTATACTGTATCCATTTATTTTAAAAGGTCAGTTCTCCTTTAGGGCGTATGGCCTCTCCAGCAGTAGATTCTTGGCTAGACTTGTAACACTAAGCAGAGTTCCTTCTAACTGATGAGCCTTCCATCCAATCACAGAGATGTTGATTATCCTGATGGTAGTTGTGCCACTATGCATACCCTTAAAAAAAACATATGTATGTATTTACCATTATATGCAAAAGTATGCAGGACACCACAGAGGCTAGGATAATGGGTCATGTACCCTGCAGCTAGAGTTACAGCTAGTTGGAAGCCACCCAGGATGAGTTCAACAAATCAATCTCAGGTTCTCTGTAAGAGCAGCAAATGTGATTAGCTGATTGAGAATCTCTTCTGCCCCAATTCTGGACATATCTTTATGGGCTGGTCATTACTGTACGGTAGTACCAAGCTTTACAAGTAGTTAGTACTATTGATAACTTTTCTTCTGTTGTAGCTTACATATCGCCTTCTAATAGTATGAGAGCCTCCAGAAAGGTGTCTTCCAGCTCAGTACATGTTTTATATTTCCAAGTCCCTGTTACTGAAGTGTGTGGTGTCTTCAACAGTAGGAACTTACCCTCAAGTTCTGGCAAGGAACCAAAAGCAACAATACTCGCCAATATTGTTTTGAGACGGACTCTTGGACCACAAAAACAAAAAAGGAAACAGAAAAACAACCAAAAGAGAGCGATCTCTTTCCTGGCACTAGGCATTTCTGTCTGATAATCTATGCCTTTTGGGGGAAGATTACACTCCTATTTGGGTTAAGTTTATATTAAACTATATGTATTTATCTATTAATGTACAATAAATATTCATATATTATAATAAACTCTACAGTTATACATACTTATGACTATAGAGTTTAAATATATACAAATAGTTTACTAATATTTAATGTGAAACTTATAAGATAATACGTTTCTCAATAGCTGTTTGGAACACCATTTTTGGTACGTGACAAGCTCTCTAAAGCCCCGATCATGACAAACATGTACCATCAGGTTTGGCCTTTATCTTTCTCTCTCCTTTGTTCAAAACCATTAGATTTCGTTCCTAACTGCCTCCAAGGCTCATTTCATCATTAGGAAATTGCCTCATTCATGAGGCTAGACACCAAGGTCCAACAATCAAAATTCATTGATTGGCTATACTGTCTAACCTGTCTAATCAGGACTTACTGACTCACCTTAGCACAGACTCCACCTTTTCTCCTTAAAAACATACTCCTCCACTACAACACTTGCTGCTGCTGCTGCTGCTGCTGCTGCTGCTGATGATGATGATGATGATCATGATGATCATGATGACGATGCTCCTGCTGCTGCTGCTGATGATGATGATGCTGCGGATGCTGCGGATGCTGCGGATGCTGCGGATGCTGCGGATGCTGCGGATACTCTTGCTCCTTGCCTGCTGACTTTGCCCATGCAGAGGCAACCCCCCCCCCCCGCCTGCTTGTCTAGACAAGGTAATAAACGTGCTTTGACCTGAAAACATTGTGCCTAGGTACCTTCTGTATCAACTCCAATGGGTTGATCAAGCTCTTCAGTATGTATCTATTCCTGCATTTCTAACTCTGATATATCCCTCATATCCTCCCCACTTCTCTTCCCTACAATATCCTAATGGTCCCTTTCTATTTTATATATTTTGCATTTATTTCAGTTTATTCATTTAAGCCTACATATTTAGAGCTAGGATCTAAATAAAAGAGAGGACTATTTTCTGGGTCGGGGCTACATCATTCAGTGTAATTTTATTTTCGGTCCATCCATTTACCTGCAAATTCCATTATTTTGTTTTTATTTGGAGCTGAATAGAATTCCATTGTGTATCTACACCACATTTTCATCATCCATTCATCATTTGATAGACATACAGGCTAATTGCGTTTTCTAGCTATTTTGAATAGAGCAGCAACTAACGTGGAAGTAGGAGGATGTAGAGTAGGTAGAGCGCATGCCCGTGAGGAATCTCTGCTAATTTTCAGAGCAGCTGAAATCTCATCCCACCCCAGATGCATTTGCATCAACAGTAATTTTCCCCTTTATCCCATTCAACAAGACTTTTTGTCATTTGTTTTCTGTTCTGGTGTGCATGTGTGCCTGTGTGCGTGTGTGTGTGTGTGTATGTGTGTGTGTGTGTGTGTGTTTAAAATTTATTTTCTATGTATGAGTGCTGTGCTATGCTTGCCTGCATGTATGTTTACTACATGGGTGTCTGGGGTCCATGGAGGTCTGAAGAGCATCAGATACCCTGAAACTGGGATTATGTACAATTATATCCAGAGCGACCATCTGGATGCTAGAAACTGAAACTAGATCCTCTGCAATAATAAAGAGTACTCTTAATCAGTGAGCCACCTCACAAGCCATGCTGATTGGGATAAAAATGAAATCTCAAGGTAGCTTTAATTATAGATTCCTTATTGCTAAGGGCACTGAACATTTAAAAAAATATTTCTTAGCACCTCTAATTCTTCTTTTCTTTAATTCTATTCTAGAGAATTTTGTGCCTAGGTATGATTTCTTGTTATTGTTTTCTTGATTGTTTTCACTTCTTTATATATTCTCGATATTAAACCTCAACCCTCTCTTTATATATCATATTAAGTATATCAAGTATATATTAGATACTAAGTATATATATATATATATACATATGTGTGTATACACTTATATACACATATATACATATTCAGAGTGTATATATATGTATATATATACAAATATATACTCAATCTGAATATATAGTTATATATGTGGATTAGTATCCAGAATATTATAGATATACAAAGAAATATAAACCTCTTTCCGTTATCTGTATATATATATATATATATATATATATATATATACACATATATATATAATGTGTATATGTATATATATATATATATACATATATATAATGTGTATGTATTTATATACTTTTTTTTGAAGAAAGAAAAGGATAGGTAGGTAGGTAGCTAGATTGGTAGATAGATAGATAGATAGATAGAGATCTGATTCTTTTCCACTCTATGGACTTCTTCACTCTATCAATTGTTTCTTTTGTTATACAGAAGCTTTTTAGTTTCAAGGCATCCTATCTGCGTATTGTTGGTTTTAATTCCTGAGCAAGTGAAGTTGTATTGCGAGTTTCCTGTTCCTACATTTTGTAGGGTATTTATTGTGCACATTTTTTTCTAGCTGTTTTAGAATTTCATGTTTCTCACAGAGGTCTCTGATCATTTGCAGTTGAATATAATTATCTCAAATATGTTCATATACATTGAGCACCAAAGCAGTTTGTGTTAAAACTTTTGTGTGTACAACTGGACAGTGTGCAGAGAATTAGAGACTTTGGAGCACTCAGTTGTAAATATGATATTTTCAGCAACTCCCTTTCATGAAGGCTCAAGATCTATATAGGAGAGCAGGCAGAAAAGAACAAGAGGTGAGGGCATCTTACAGACAGAACAGGACCGATACACACCTGACATCATGCATCAGTTCAAACCAGTCAAAATCCCAGAAAAGGAGAAACAAACACCTTTAATCAAGAAGCTATTTAAAACTGAGAGGGAAAAACAATTCTGACCAATAGAATATCAGAATATATCAACAGTGCTCCAAGACATGCCCTATGCCTAGCAGTAGTTGACAAATAAAAGACAGACTGGATTTTTTAAAGACTGTTTATTGATTCTTTGTGAATTTCACAGCATGCATCTCAATTCCACTCATTTCCCTTTCTTTTCATATCTGCCTCCTACTCTTGCAACCTACCTGACGCCGAAAAGAAAATTAAAGAATAAAAAAATGAAAAAGATCTCATTGTCAAAGTTGTAGTGTGTCACAGGATACCCTATTGCCTGCCCATCCTTATTTGCAAAAGTTGTTTGCATTGGGGACAGTTCTGATTGGAGGCCTCTGGCTTCTGTTACACTATCAATACTGGATCCTCATCAGGACTGCTCTCAAAATGTCCTGCTGTTGCCCTATGTCGCGGAAAACTGGTAGCTTTGGATCTTCGGGATCTGCCCCTTCAATCTCCCCAGCAGTTCATGGATGGGATAGATTTTATGGTGGGATAACACAAAGCCCTGCATCCGGTCCTGGGTGGTCGATGTTTACCTCAACCTGCTATCTTTCCTGCACCCAATACCACCAGACCGATCTGTCCAGCACTGGATCAGTCTAGTTCACTTAAAGCAGCTGCGGCTTGCAAGGGCAGGGTCAACTCTCCCACGCTCGTAGCTTGGTGGTGGGCTCACCCAGGCCAAAGCCACCAGGGTCGGATCTACTGAGTTTCCCAGATGAGGTGAAGGGCTGTAAGACACTGGCCTGCAAGGGGCGGGGCCAGGTCTCTTTCTGGTAGTGAGGGGGAGTGGAGGGAAAGCATCTTACCCTTACCCAAGTAGAGGCAAGGAGTGGCAGAGCTGGCTCCGCACAGCCCTTGGACATTAACATGGTCCCAGGCTGCAGCCCATACCAGAGACTTTTGTGTAACTTTTGCTGGAAATATGAGCCACAGATATTGACACAAACCCTTTGTGCTCCATAGGCATGGATCTAGACGTGATCCTTAATGAGAGCACGGCCAGGCCCTCACCATGGCCTCAGGTGGCTGTGCAGGCTACTCATAACAGGCTATCATCCCTCTCCACACTCAGTCACTAATTCTACCTCTCTTCATAGTGCTCAAACTGTTTCTCTTTCTCTCCCACCTCTCTACCACAGAACAGAACATCTTCGTGGGCCCTGCTGCAGGCAGTGCTGTGAAGCAGGACATGTGGGCTTTTTAATGTGCTTTTCATTGTTGTTTAGGATTTTGTTATTTTATGGTTTTGTTTTTCCTCTCTGTCTCTCTGTCTCTGCCTCTCAGTCTCTCTGTCTCTCTGTCTCTGTCTCTCTCTCTCTCTCTCTCTCTCTCTCTCTCTCTCTGTTTTCATTTTCGTTTATGGTTTTATTTTTTTATTTTATTTTATTATTTATTTATTTATTTATTGAAAAATAAGAAGATGAGCAAAAAGTTGGGTAAGAGGTTTGTAGAATCTGAGCAGACTTGGAGAAGAGAAACAGTATGACTTTGAAAATACTTTAAAATAGAAAGTATGTTTGTATGTGAAGTGTCAAATCGAATGTGGGGAAGTCACAAGAATTAAGACATTCATTCTTCTTCATGCCAAACTACTTTTCTTTCTGAAATTTCCAAACTTCCTACATTATAATTTCCATGTTGTTGATGAAATACCACTGAGCCTTTATATGAGGATCAGGGTGCTAGTAAGAAGTCACCCATTCATTTCCTTTCACCTCGAATATCTCAGAAATAAGTCAGATCTACCATGCTTCCCAGTTCTGTTCATTTTCAAAAGATGTCTGGATGTCTGATTTTTAGAATTTGTGTTTCAATTTTTTTCTTTACATTTTTTAATAATTGGAATATTTTCAATGCTTTCTCTTGTTCTAGATAGTGTCCAGAGAACACTCTTGCTATGAGCTGGTGTTTTTCCTACAATTAAACCAAACAAAAAACAAAACCTACATCTCTTCTTAGAATGTTTTCTATACCTTTTTGTTTAAGTTCATTATCATTGACTTAACAATTTGACAGTGTGAATTCTTACAATTATCTTCGTATAGATTCACATGGCTTCTGAAGTTTATAGGTTTGGGTTATGTCTTTTGACACATTTGCCAAGTTTTGCCTCTTCTTTCAGCTGCACTCAGTCACTCTGTGCTCTGTGATGTACCAGGATGATGAACAGGCTAAAAGTTCATAACTTATTGCAATGCTGTTGGATGCTGCTCCTTAAGTTAATTTATTTTATGAATAATCAGCATAAATCATCTCAATTCACCTTCATCTTCATCATTCATTTGTATTATTATTATTTATTTTTAATGTAACTATGATAATGATTATTTACAATCCAGCTGTTATCCACCTCCTATTCCCACTCCCACTCCCACAGTTCCTTATCCCATTCCTCCTTCCCTCTATCTCTGAGAGGATGCTCTCCCACCCAGGCTTTCCCTGGTGCTTCAAGTCTCTAGAATATTAAATACTTCTTGTCCCACTGAGGCCAGACCAGGAAGTCCTATTAAGCATGTTCCTAATCTTGTTTGTCCAACAATATCCTCTTATTTTTTGTATTAGGTGGCTTTCCATCTTCACAATTAGCACATAAGGTAATCATTTTATATTTTAACACCCCACTCTCAACAATGGACAGATAACGGAAACAGAAATTAACAGAGACACAGTGTAACTAACAGAAGTTATGTACCAAATGGATCTATCAGATATTTGTAGAACATTTCATCCTAAAGCAAAAGAATATACTTTCTTCTCAGCGCCTCATGGTACCTTCTCCAAAATTGACCATATAATTGGCCACAAAACAGGCTTCAACAGATGAAGGGAGATTGAAATAATCCCATGCACTCTATCAGATCACCACGAACTAAGGCTGGTCTTAAATTTGAACAAAAGCAACTGAAAACATGCATACACATGGAAACTGAACAACGTTCTACTCAATGATAACTTAGTCAAGGAAGAAATGAAGAGAGATAATTTTAAAGACTCTTTAGACTATAATGAAAATGAAGACACATCATACAAAAACTTAAGGGACACAATGAAAGCAGTGGTAAGAGGAAAACCCATAGCTCTAAGTGCCTCCAAAAAGAAACTGGAGAGAGCATGCACTAGCAACTTGACAACACACCTAAAAACTCTAGAACAAAAAGAAGCAAATTAACCCAAGAGGAGTAGATGGCAAGAAATAATCAAACTCAGGTATGAAATCAACAAAGTGGAAATAAAAAAAAGAACAATGTAAAGAATCAACCAAACCCAGGAGCAGTTTTTTGAGAAAATAAAAAAGATAGATAAACATTTAGCCAGACTAACCAGAGGGCACAGAGACAGTCTCCAAATTAATAAAATAAGAAATGAAAATGGAAACATAACAATGGAAAGCATGGAAATTCAAAAAAAAAATCATCAGATCCTACTACAAAAGTTTATGATCAACTAAATTGGAAAATCTGGAAGAAATGGACAATTCTAGACACATACAAGTTGCCAAAGTTAAAACAGGATCTGATAAACCATCTAAACAGTACCATAACCCCTAAAGAAATAGAAGCAGTCATTAATAGTCTCCCACCCCCCCCCCCCCAAAAAAAAAGCCCAGGATCAGATGAGTTTAGTGGAGAATTCTATCAGACCTTTAAAAACAACCTAATCCCCCCCCCCCCCCCCCCCAAAAAAAAAGCCCAGGATCAGATGAGTTTAGTGGAGAATTCTATCAGACCTTTAAAAACAACCTAATACCAATAATTATCAAACTATCCCACAAAATAGAAAGAGATGGAACACTACCCAATTCATTCTATGAAGCCACAATTACTCTGATACCTAAACCAGACGAAGATCAAACAAAGAAAGATAATGTCAGAACAATCTCCATTATGAAATTTGATGCACAAATACTCAATAAAATTTCTGCCAACCAAATCCAAGAACACATCACCACGATCATTCACCATGACCAAGTAGACTTCATCCCAGGGATACAGGGATGGTTCAATATACAGAAATCCATATCATAAACAAACTTAAAAAAATCAAACAAACAAACAAACAAACAAAAAAAACCACTTGATCATCTCATTAGATGCTGAGAAAGCATTTGACAAAATCTAACACCCCTTCATGTTAAAAGTCTTGGAAAGATCAGGAATNCAAGGCCCATTACTAAACATAATAAAAGCAATATATAGCAAACCAGTAGCCAACATCAATCTGAATGGAGAGAAATTTGAAGCAATCCCACTAAAATCAGGGACTAGACAAAGCTACCCTCTACCTCCCTATCTATTCAATATAGTACTCAAAGTTCTAGCTAGGAATTAGACAACAAAAGGAGATCAAAGGGATACAGATTGGAAAGGAAGAAGTCAAAATATCACTATTTGCAGATGATATGATAGTATACTAAGTGCCCCTAATCCACCAAAGAACTCCTAAAGCTGATAAACAACTTCACCAAAGTGGTTGAATAAAATATTAACTCAAACAAATCAGTAGCCATCCTCTACTTAAAGGATAAACAGACTGAGAAATAAATTAGGGAAATGGTACCTTTTGCAATTATTACAAGTAATATTACATACCTTGGTATGACTCTAACCAAGCAAATGAAAGATCTGTATGACAAGAACTTCAATTCTCTAAAGAGAGAAATTGAAGATCTCAGAAGATGGAAAGCTCTCCCATACTCATGGATTGGCAGGATTAATATAGTAAAAATGGCCATCTTGCTGAAATTAATATACAGATCCAATGCAATCCCCATAAAAATTCTAAATCAGTTCTTCCTAGAGTTAGAAAGAGCAACTTGCAAATTCATTTGGAATAACGAAAAACCCAGGATAGTGAAAACTATTTGCAACAATAAAAGAAATTCTGGGGAATCACCATCCCTGACCTCAAGCTGTATTACAGAGCAATAGTGATAAATAAAAAAAAAAACAAAAACTGCATGGTATTGGTACAGAGGCATGCAGGAAGATCAATGGAATAGAATTGAAGACCCAGAAATGAACCCATACAGCTATGGTCACTGGTTGTTGGACAAAGGAACTAAAACCACTTAGTGGAAAAAAGACAGCATTTTTAACAAATGGTGCTGGTTCAGCTGGTGGTCAGGATGTAGAAAAATGCAAATTGATCCATTATTTTCTCCTTGTACAAAGCTCAAGGACCTCCACATAAAACCAGATAAACTGAAACTAGTAGTGAAGAAAGTGGGGGAAGATCCTGGAACACATGGATACAGGGGAACAATTCCTGAACAGAACAGCAATGGCTTGTGCTGTAAGATCAAGAATCAACAAACTGGACCTCACAAAATTGCAAAGCTTCTGTAATGCAAAGGACATTGTCAATAGGACAAAAAGGCAACCAAAAGATTTGGAAAAGATCTTTACCAATCCTACATGTAATAGAGGGCTAATATACAATATATACTAAGAACTCAAGAAGTTAGACTCCAGAGAACCAATAACCCCATAAAAAATGGGGTACAGAGCTAAACAAAGAAAACTCAAATGAGGAATACTGAATGGGCAAGAAGCACCTAAAGAAATATTCAACACCCTTAGTCGTCAGGGAAATACAGATCAAAACAACCCGGAGATTCTACCTCACACCAATCAGAATGGCTAAAATCAAAAACTCAGGTGACAGCAGATGCTGGCAAGGATGTGGAGAAAGAAGAACACACCTCCATTGCTGATGGGATTGTAAGCTGGTACAACCACTCTGCAAATCAGTTTGGTGGTTCCTCAGAAAATTGTACATAGTATTATACCTGAGGACCCAGCTATACGATTGCTGAGAATATAGGCAGAAGATGCTCCACCATGTAATAAGGACACAGGTTCTACTATGTTCATAGCAACATTATTTATAATAGCCAGGAGTTGGAAAGAACCCAGATATCCTTCAACAGAGGAATATACACAGAAAATGTGATACGTTAACAATGGAGAACTACTCAGCTATTAAAAGTGATGAATTCATGAAATTCTTAGGCAAATGGATAGAACTAGAAAATATCATCCTGATTGAGGTAACCCAATTGCAAAAACAAACAAACAAACAAACAAACAAAAAAATCCCCACATAGTATTCAGTCACTGATAAGTGGATATTAGACCAAAAAGTCCAAGATACAATTCACAGACCACATGAAGCTCAAAAAGAAGCAAGACCAAAGTGTGGGTGCTTTGGTCCTTCTTAGAAGGAGAACAAAATACGCACAAGAGCAAACGTGGAGACAAAGTGTTGAGCAGAAACTGAAGGAAAGGCAATCCAGAGACTGTTCCACCTGGGAATTCATCCCATATACAGTTGCCAAACCCAGACACTATTGTGGATGCCAAGAAGTGCATGTTGAAAAGAGACTGATGTGACTGTCTCCTGATAGTCCCTGCCAGAGCATTACAAAAATAGAGGTGGATGTTAGTGGTCAACCATTGGACTGAGTGGGGTTTCCATTAGAGGAGTTAGAGACAGGACTGAAGGAGTTGAAGGGGTTTACAACTCCATAAGAAGAACAACAATATCAACCAATCAGACCCCCCAGAACTCCCAGGGACTAAGCCATAACCAAAGGAGTACACATGGCTCCAGCTGCATATGTAGCAGAGGATGGCTTTGTCATGAATCAATGGGAGAGGTCCTTGGTCCTATGAAGGCCCATTAGATGCCCCAGTGTAGGGGAATCGAAAGTAGGGAGGTGGGTGTAGGTGGGTGGGTAGGTTGAGGAACACCATTATAGAAGTAGGATGGTTGAGGATGTGATAAGGTGTTTTGGGGAAGGAGAGAAACGGAAATGGGATAACATTTGAAATGTAAATAAAGAAAATATCCAATTAAAAAAACCCAAGCATGATCAATTTATGATAAAGAAAAGACAGTTTCAACTCACAGATTTGCTGACTCCACTACATAATAAGCTCTTCCCATTGCGTAAAGTATTGCTTATAGCACACTATACCAAGAAGCCATAGAGAGTAAAGTCACTCCTGCCATGGACAGGAAAGGATAGAGAAGGGACTAGAATCCTACAGTCCCCTGAAAGGAACATTTCCTCTGAGCTAAAGATAGACTGTACTTCTTAAAGTTCACCACCACCTCCCATTAGTGCCACTTTGAGGACAAATTCTTTTACTACATGGGTCTTGGGGGGACATTTAAGATTCAAACGGGAGAAATGCTCTTTTATAACTATTTCTTGCCTGAGGTTTTCTGATCTTTTATTTGTTTCAAGAGAATACAGGATGGTTTTAGGAAGCATTTTTATTGTAAAAGCCTTAACATTTTAGCTGGGTAATTTGGACATGTGTGTCAATTTATGTTGTCATCTGCTCCCTGTCATTTCCAATACATGCTGTCACTAACCTGTAGCTCTTGGTACAATTTGTGATTTTTTTCTTTATTGTTTAATATACACTTCATATGAAATTATATACATGAGCCTATCTAAACATAAGGGTTTTTTGTTTTGTTTTTATTTATGACAGCCATTTTACTTTTGAAGTTTAGCAAGTGAGCCAGGAAATTATTTACCCAATGTATCTTGCCATCATCACCCCATTTCCCCCAAAATGAACACACCAAAATAAATAAATAAATAAATAAATAAATAAATAAATAAATAAATAAATAAATAAATAAAATCGCACTGGCTCATTGTCTCTAAGAGGGAAAGTGTCTGGTTTTACAAATTATGAACATGATATTTTTGTACATTTTAGCTTAAATAAAATACATCATATAATTGTAATAATATTATCCAATTCTTTTCAACTTTACAACCTAACCAATTGTCTGACCCAACTTAGGACCCGTCAGCTGAGGCAGGCTGGATGCTAGGAAAGTGACCATGGCCATAGTGGTGATTCGCCTCTATGATCATCTCTTCTGGATATATAGAGTGTACTAAGGATCGGTCCATTCTCATTACCATGTTATTCAGGAAAGATGCTCAACCTGTCACTTGAGATAAGTGCTGGTGTTTGAATCTGCCTTTTAAGAATTTAATAAAGACATGGAAATATGGGCTGTCTTTTCAACTCTAGCAATACTTCCTAGCATGCATAATTATACACTTTTTGGTCACGAACAAAATGCTGATGTTCCCATAATGTGTAAAACTCTCTCAGTGTCTTGGGGGAGTCAATAAATTCTGGGCTCTTTTAGGAAATGTAATTATGAAGTAGTCCATTCTAAATCCAATTCAATGTTCGTTTTCTCAAAAGGTTTTAGAGGCCCTCCCTGGTTAGAGAAAAGAATTCAGAATCCCTCAAGGTTTTGTTAAAGCACTGAGAAGGTAAATCAGTGTGTAAGGTGCCTGCTTCTCATGCATAACTTGAACACCCACATAAAAAAACCAGGCTTGGCAGTGCACACCAGCAAATCTGGGACTGGAGGATAGAGGCAGACAGATCCTAGGAGCTCAATGGCTAGTCAGTCTTGCAAAATCATCTAACACTCTTAGCAAGAGACTTTCACAATATCAGGTGGGGAACAATAGAGAGACTATCCCAACATCGGGTTCTGGTTTCCATCCATGCCTTTTTTGACAATCACACAACCCATGTATGTATCACACACACACACACACACACACACACACACACACACACACACACACTTGCTCTCAAATTCCAGAATGAGAACACGTGTGTTCCCTTGAACATCATGTCACATTCTTCTTTCTCTGACCTTTAACATGATCATAACAAACCCACCCAAATAATCATTGTAATTATTTAAAATCAACCTTAAAGGAGTTTTAAATGTATCATTAATGCCTAAAGATAATCTTTGTGATTATACTTATTATAAATTAAAATGGATATATCCTCATACATCTATGCAGAGGTGAAAGGATTATAAATAGCATACATTCTTGAGCACTGCCCTAAGATACTGCGTACTACACCACTAAAGTTTTGTTTGCAAAAACCTATACATAAACAGTACTTTCAGCTTATATAAACTTTTCAGGAATATGAAGATGGAATATTTTCTGATTGTATTCATGACATAACAGAATAAAGGTATTAACAAAACCAAGAAGGGTATTATAATATAGCTATAGATTGGTATTCATCATGAATGTAAATACAAAAATAGTCACTTCATGCTGGCATGTTAGCTCTTTACCTCATCTCTGTGACAAATTACCTGAGAAAAGGAAGGGAGGGATTTAGTTTGGTTCACTACTTCAGTTTATCACAACACTGGAGGAATGACTATTATTGGTAAGAGAATTACATAGCAAATGCATGTTTACATGGCAGTGGACTAGAAACAGAGAGCTCAGGGCCAGACCCAGAGGCAGATATAATTTTGAATGACCTAAGCCTAGGGACCTATTTTAGCCACACCAATCCTCCTAAGATCTCCTGGATCTTCAAAACAGTGCTACAAGCCAGAGACCAAGCATTAAAAAGAGGATCCCATAGAGGACACTTCAAATTTATGCCATAATTCTTCTGACTCCCAAGGATGATGGTCTTTCTGCAATGTGAAAATCACAATCACAGAAATTAGAAAATAATTCAAAAAATTCCAAAGACTCTTTGAAAGGCCAAAGCTTAGTTGGGAGCTTTTGTAAAATAAATAAATAAATAAGTAAATAAATGAATATGAATATTACATCCTGCCGGGCGTGGTGGCGCATGCCTTTAATCCCAGCACTTGGGAGGCAGAGGCAGGTGGATTTCTGAGTTCAAGGCCAGCCTGGTCTACA
>NC_034611.1:37731144-37743780 GCF_900095145.1 Mus pahari
AGTGAGTTCCAGGACAGCCAGGACTACCCAGAGAAACCCTGTCTCGAAAAACAACAAAAAAAAAAGAATATTACATCCTTCCAACAAACAATGACATGAAGTGAGTAACCATCCACTCACAAAGGGGGAAATAGAAGCAAAGCAATGAAAGAATGAAGCGAGACAACACTGGCTCCCAAAAAGAATATTAAATCCCATAGCCACATTGTCATCCAGACATCTTCTAGCATAAAGTGAACTCTAACAGGCCTCAGTAGCCTTCTATGGTTTGATCATGTGCACCACATGTGCAGTTACTCTGGAGCCACCAAGAGTTCCACCAAATACCTGCAACATTCTGTAGCAGAAAGACCATGTTCTTTACATATCCAACATCCAGAGTCTACATTGAAACTTAGGCTTTCTCATTAAAACTTCATGTCTATCCTGTTCAGGGATCTTTGTGCAGGGGGTCTCAGCCTGTAGGATTTATATAACCTTGCAAGAATTTGTCCTGGAGCTTTGTTGCAACATTCCAGGACCCCTTAATTCATGAATTCAACATGTCTGCAAATTCCAAACTCTAATGATATTAAACATCTGTAATGATATCTATAAATGATATTGAATACTAACAACTACTCAAGATGTGGCTGGATACCATTAGCATAGCTTTAGTAGCCTATAAAGTGCCTACACTCTCAACAAAACCATTTCCTCAATGTGTCAAAACATGGTCAACAGAATTATGCATAGTGAATAATACATTGGGGAACTGTGAGAGAGCTCCAAGAACCAAGGCAAAGGGCATATTGCCTCAAGTGCATTTGGTTTCCTGGATTATTCTTGGACACGATTTCATGCCTCCTATGACAAGCATTTACATTTAATTCATAAGCTATGTTTATTCTTGTTAGATGTCAGATCATACACATGTGAAACTGAACACAATCTGGTCAATATACCCTGAATCTACATATAGTTTTCTGCCATGCTTTCATACTTTCTCAGATATTATCTATAACCTACAGGATGTGTCAGGCATTTGTGTTTAAATTGGTCTGTTCAGAGCTACTCTGTCAATATTTAGTGTGTGCTTACTAATACTTATTTACATATTTCCCCAAACTCAAACATCCTTCCTTGGGTCATTGTGTTCTTTGTTACATACATGTATAAGAGTACACTGAATTTGAAATCAGGTTGTCTAAAACTTTAGACTATAGCCTGCCCAGTTCTTTCAGCTCTGCAGGTTTTAGGTCTTTCAAACACAGATCTGTATAGGTAGACTGAAAGGTCGAAGTCAGTGTCCCTTTTATTTTTATTAGCTATTTTCTTCATTTACATTTCAAATACTATCCCTAAAGCCCCCATACCCTCCCCCTGCCCTTCTCCCTAACCCACCCACTCCTGCTTCCTGGCCCTGGCATTCCGCTGTACTGGATCACATGATCTTCACAAGACCAAGGACCTCTCCTCCCATTGATGGCTGACTAGGCCTCTTCTGCTACATATGCATATGGAGATACCCTTTCAAATCTCCTTTAAAAGAAACTTTCTTTCTTGTTTTTAAATGGTGTTGCATTTTTATGTCCTATATCAATTAAGGGTTGATTTTGTCTCTTCAGGAAACATAGTTATTGGCTAATCATCTAGTGAAACACACATGGTCCCTTATAATGGCTTCCATGTCTAAAAATTATAATCTTTTGTTGTTGCTCACTTTTTTATATCTCTAACTCCAGTCATGCTCCTTTCTTCATCATCCTCCATATTTTGTCTTTCTATTCTGCTTTTTGCTCCAGTTTCCTGTTGAAAATCTGGCTAAAATAAGCAAGTAATAACGATAGCTCAACCTGATTATTATATTCTGTTGAAACTTCCTCCACAAAATTAACTACAACATTATTTTTGAGTTCATCTTACTTCCTTGAAAATGAAGAAATAAAAAGACAAAATTGAAACTAACACCACCCAACTCTAGATCATATAAAACCTGCATAATCAATATAGTATGATAAATGTGAACAGAATTCAGAAATACGATCACAAAGCTAAAAGCTACTGAATTTTAAAAAGAAAATATATGGTTAGAAACTTTGAATTATAAAAGCAAAGAACTATCCCATTGTACTGAGAGTAAGTGACTAGTTGTGACCTCCAGCATATGAACCTATAATGAAAGAGATAAAAAAAGATTATCTTAGGGTTTCTTTTGTTGTGAAGAAACACCATGACCAGGGCAATTCTTATCAAGCAAGATATTTAATTATTGCTGGCTTATAGTTTCAGAGGCTTAGTCCATTATCATCATGGCAAAAAGCACAGCAGCATACAGGCAGATATGGTTCTGGTGAAAGAGCTGAGAGTTCTAACTCTTAATCTGTAGGCAGCAAAAGCAACTGTGATCCACACTGGGGATATTTTTAGAATATAAGAACTCAAAAACCGCCCCCACAGTGACATACTTTCTCCATAAAGGCCATTCCTGCTCTAACAAGGCCATAGCAACCAAAAGTACCATTCCCTATGGCTAAGCATTCAACTATATGAGTATGTAGAAGCCATTCCCGTTCAAACCACTACAAAGAAAGTCAATGCAATTTCAAGATATGTTGTGAGTTAACACATACTTTCTCATTTTAGGGTGGAAAATATCACATGAGAATTAAAAAATGAAACACAGTGGACCCCAATCCCATCAGCACTATAAATGAATAAACACTTAAAATGAAGTTGATGGAACAGAGAAGGTCTAGTCAGGTTTACTTAGAGAATACACTGTCACTGGTTTCTATTAGACTAACATGACATCTCTTTGTGGAAATATTTTTGTCATATTTACTAGAAGTTCTTCTTGGAGGAATATAGGAGCAATTCTGACAATAAGCTTAGTACCTGCTAGTGCTGGGAAATAAGTACATATACTAGAATTAAGTCGTAATTTTAGTGAAATCATAATTTTCAAATACTGGAAACTAAAGTGGATTTGTTATGTAGTAAGGAGAGAAAAATTTGTTATCAGAAGACAGGAGTAATCAGTGACATAGGCAAGATCCTTAGATGAATAAATAACCTCCACAAAAATATTTATTAATTAAAAAGGAGGAAAATAGTAACTAATGTTTGAAAACACAGCAAATCTTAACTCGATATTAAATAGACATCAACATTGTGGAATCTGCTTGAACACAATCAAATGAACTTGTCTGAGAAGTATTTTCCCCAAAGCATTTCCATAATCACGTTTTTAAAAATGGTTAAGGAAACACAATGTCAGCAATCTCAACAAATCATAATCAGCATTAATAAAACTCACCATGTTCAAGGAAGACCTAATACTGCACACAAACTAAAAAAGACTGCAATGGGTTCAATGATGAATACGCTCGTATTCTCTGGTACTAGATCCACTGACCACCCAAAAGGCATCACTATGTAAGGTGGTATAGGAGATGCAGCCTTGCTGGGGGGAAGCTTTAGGCTGAAGGACTGCATTCAGAACTTAATGTCACCCTACTTGCATTTTGCTTTTTGGGTTTTGTGCTTGCTGCGAAGGATATGGTTTCTCATCTTTCCAGTCTGGTTTTCCTGCCTACTGCTTGCTTTCACACTTCCCTGCCATGGTGGATGCATCCCTCTGCAACAACATGCCAAAACAAACTCAGGTTTTCTACAGGTTGCCTCCATAGAGGTATTTTATCATAGCAACAGAATGGTAACTAATATAAATTAATACAAATTTATGAAACCAAGAAAAATTGGAATTCTGCATTCTAGTAAAGACTTTGTCCAGTGGTAGAAACTCCAGTTAACCCCACAAATTAATTATGCTTTCTAAGAATTCTGAAGCCATTGGAGAACTGATTGAAACATATATGAATGTCCCACTCATTTCTCCACTCTTCTGTAACTCTCGATTTAAAGTGAGTTTGTACCTTATACGCACCCCATGACATCGACATCATGGCACTCTTCCACATCAAAATAACTGGACACAGTGTTCCTTGACCAGATGGCACAGCAATTTCCTGTGTCTGAAGATATATTTTTGAAGTATCTAAAACTAATGGTGGGGAATGGCAACATTAAATAGCTTTATTATTCTTTATTCTTAAAATAACATTGGCTTGAAAAAAAATCCTCTAAAGTCAGTGTAAGAGAATTCTTCTTCTATGTATGCCGTTGAATCTTCCTACTTTATGATAAGATTAATTCAGTAGAAAGCCATGCCAACACTGAGGAGAAGTTTGGAATGGTTTTATATTTTGTACACTCATTCCTTACACACTGCAGGGGCACATGAACAAAAGCTAAACAGACACTTAGTTAACATTCATGGGAACAGGACTACTGAGCTTTACAGCTACAGTTCACTGAGACAACCTGCATTCCCTAACCCCAAGCTTAGGCCATATGGTCAACCTTAGTTTACAACTCAAACAATAAATTTTACATGTGATTTTAAGGACTTCTGTTGATTTGTTTTACTGAAAGTAATAAAATTTGTAACTAATTTTGAATTTAGTAGTTGAAGAACAGGAAGTTCCTTGGAGTTTCCTTGAGTTGTTTTCAGATTTTATTTTGTTTTTGTTTTTGTTTTGTTTTGTTTTTAAGATTTATTTATTTATTATATGTAAGNACACTGTAGCTGTCTTCAGACACTCCAGAAGAGGGCGCCAGATCTCGTTACGGATGGTTATGAGCCACCATGTGGTTGCTGGGATTTGAACTCCGGGCCCTCGGAAGAGCAGTCGGGTGCTCTTACCCACTGAGCCATCTCACCAGCCCCTCAGATGGTTTTGAGTGCCAGAGATATCGTCCTGTTGGAAGCTTGGTCAGAAATGATGGAATACCTTTTAGCCTAAGTGATTACCTTCCAGGGCTATACAGCTTCAGCATAGGTCAGAAAAACCAAGCCTTGTCATGAGAGCATAAATTACCTATGTCCATTGGATCAAAGAGTAGTCAGTCTAACAGCTGAATTCAAGGCAGGGTCAGAGAAAATCAGAACACACTGAGACGCAGGCCAGTAAAAAAAGACTTCTGAAAAATTGGAAGCTTGGGTTTTGTAAAAGTTGGAGATTAAACCATATTAAAGGGGGAGGAAAGGAAAGGAACTAAAAAAGCAAGAAGCCCTTAAGGAAACAGTTGAATCCATCTTATCTTGGTTGGCAGTTCCGGGTCCGTGTGTCTTGATGAGGTCTACACGCAACAAGGCTTAGCAAAGTAGAAACAAAATAGAACAGTCATCATAGATTTATTTCCCTTACAACGTTTTCAGTACAAATAACTTCAGAACCCACATATCTCGAACATCAAATTAAAGGCTTTTTCACTCTTTGCTGCCTACAACATGCCTCTGTCATACAGAAGTAAGAACTGGCAAGTCCTGTCTGGCAGACCTGCTGGGCAACTTGAACCTGAAAAACAAGAGTTCCAACAGGTGTGTCTTTTGCAGGCTTTGTGTTTGATCTCTTAAATCATGCTCGCTACCAGTGGCTTAGTGAAGGTTCTGGGACTGTATAACTTAAGGAGAAAGTGTGGAAACAAATAATCGCATAATACCCTAAAATAACTGCCACAAATTCCAATGATCTAAATATGGGTAATTTTTATTCTGAAAGTCCAATTTCCAAAGATGTTTCAGTTTTAAGAACAGGGTAGGGAGCCATTTTCAATAAAACCACACGCTTTTCTTTCTACATACAATTTAGTAAAGAAGCCCTTAGACATTAGGACCCAGAGCATCCCACTTGTAGGATGTGGGTGATGAGAATTCTAAGGGATGTTTTCTTCCTGACATCAACTAAATAATTTAGAACAGTACTTCAGAAAACCAGCCTATTATTTAACCCATTTTAAATCAGAGTTTGATAGAATTTACAACTGATTTTCCTTATTTTTCCATTTCCTCATTTTGAAACTCAACAGTTTCTTAAAGTGATTATCTATCAGCTTGACAGTTAGTATTGAACTGTTTCCTACATTCTCACTCTCCTCTAAAGACAACAGCAACATTTTTCCCAAAGTTTTAAAAAATCTTAGGCTACTACCTGAGTAAACTGAGTGCTACTTCCTGATTTTTAGAAATGTTTAGTAGCCTTTTTGCTTCATTTGTTTGTTATCATTGTGAATATTAAAACTTTCTTTTTGACCTTAGGATTTACAGAAACAAAAACAATGAACAACAAAAGTCCTTTTGTTTAAAACATAGTTAAACCAAGAGTGGTTTTAAAACTTTTGCATAAGAAGACAATAGATAAGACTAGAGAAAAAAAATCACCCTGAGTGAGGTTACTCATCCCCAGAAAGACAAATAAGGTATATACACTTATTTTAGTCATTGATTAAATGATAATCAAGTGACAATTCTTAGACCCAAAGAGGTTAGATAAAGAGGAAGGGTCTTGGGGACAAGCATGGATCTGCTTGGGAAAGGGAAATAGAATAGATTGTATTGATAGATGAGGGACAGTGGGGATGGGAGCTGGAAAGATCAGGTGCAGGTGGTTGGCTGGAATTGGGGGACATGTAGTGGGGTAGATACATGGTATAATGGAAAATCCCTGTAATCTATGAATGTGATCCTAGTGCGGACTCCTAGTAATGGGAGATGTGAAGTCTCACCTGGCCTTCTCTTGTAACCAGGCAAGGCTTCCTGTGGCAGAACTGGGTTGCACTCAATTAAGTGGTTGGCCAATGGAGTGTCATTGAAATCTTCAAACAACCCAGGCTATTGCTAAGACCAAGGGCTGCTCTCTACAAAGTGAAAACAGTGCCCCATTGCCAAAGAAAACATCCAAAGAAACTCATTGAACTTGGAGAAGTTAAGCTGGGACCTACAGAGAGCCTTCACCTCTACGTCCTTATCTTTTTGGTGTAGGAAGGTACTGTCCATGCTACCAAAAGAGAAATGAGGACACTGATCCAGCCACAAAATCTTTGACTTATAACCTGTCCTCTTGCCTGTAAATTATGCCAGGAAAATGATAGCACAGAACTGGTGGTGATAGGCAACCAAAGTCAGAATGACTTTGGGCTTTCTTCAACAAGATAGAACCCATACTTGGCACTGCTTGGGTAACCAAGAATCGAACGGAGACATAGAGTAATATCAAACACCAACCACTAATAGAAAAAAAAAAGGAAAAAATATCAACAAAATGACTTGTAATGGTATTTTCTTATAATCATAGGTAGGTGGCTAATCCAGTTACCATCAGAGAGTCTTCCTCCTGCAGTGGATAGCAACAATTACAGAGACTCAGTGCCAGACATTATATAGAGCGAGTCTGAAATGGAAGTTTTTCATCAAATCGCTCCCCCTGCCCCTCAGAGCTCAGGGAATCCCATTTAAGAGGAAACAGAGGTTGTAAGAGCCAGAGGTAATGGGGGACACATCTTAATCAGCTAAGCAAGGCACACACGAGCTCATAGAGAACGAAGCAGCAAGCACAGGATCTACAGCAGCTGTTTTGTGTATATTTTATAGCTATTAGCTTAGTATTTGTACAGGACTCCTGACTATGGGAATGAGTGGGTCTCTGACGCTTCTGCCTTCTGTCGGGATTCTTTTTCTCCTGCTGAGTTTCCTTGTTCAAATTTGAGATGATAGTTTTTGCTTCATCATATTATATTTTACGTTGTCATGTTTGGTTGTAATCCCTTAGAAAACCGTTCTTTTCTATTGAGAGACAGAAAGAGAGTAGATCCAGATGGCAGGGGGGGTTGGAGAAAAACTAGGAGGAGTAGAAGGTGGGGGAAACTATAGTCAAGATATATTGTATGAGAAAATAATCTATTATTAATTTTAAAAAGATTTAAATGTTTTGCTTGAAAAAATGAACTGCAGTCTTCTATCATAATCACTGATATCTAAATCAATGGATTGTAGGCTTCTATTATGAGCACGAATATTTAAATCATGCTCTTTTATTCTACCTGTTCACCCCTTCACCACTTCATTTTGTTCTCCTCTAGGAAACCACAATCATATAAAATTCAAGGTGACAGGGAGCTTAGGGGTGGAGGGTTATATGTGTCAAAATTTGTATGTTGTATCTTCATTAAGGATACACATAGGATCGATATGCCCTGACATGGAGAGCAAAGATATTTATACATAAAAATATAAACTTCATGAGCATTGTTTGGAAGAAAGCCAATCCACAAAAGAAAATTTTACTCATCTTTTTACTGATGATTCACAATCACTGCACATGTGATTTATAAATCAGGAAACAATAAAATTTTATTTAAATGTAGCTAGCACCATATAAAATTGCTGCATATTCACAGGGAAGCTCAATCTTTAAGAGGAACAGGGTGAAACTACCGAGCAGATAGCCTCACCTTTCCAGAATAGAGAGGCAGGACAAATTTCTCGTCTCCTCTCACAGGTCCGTTCCTCAAATTCATTGTTACACATATACCATTTTAATTGCAACTTCTTAAAAGAACCTACGCTTCTCTTAGGTTATTCTCAAAGCAGAAGGCCCTGCACTTAGAAGTCATGGAAAGAATCGCTCTTTACTTATCTGACTTTTTCTAATTGAAAAGAGATTCAGGAGAAAAATTCCTTATACTAAAAAAACAGCTTTCTTCTTCAGCTTAAGTTACAATGAGATAATAAAATGTGATCAAATTGTGGGAAATATGATGTTCTAAGAGGTGAGAAATATCCTGTAAGATAAACTCCTTTAAGAATCTCTGAGCTCAGAATACAAATGATGGATTTTCAAAGATTCGCCCATCTAGAACAATGGTGGAAAATGGTGCTATGTTAAAAGGTGTAAAAACATGCTAGCTAAATTTGTCACTCTATGCTTCTGCTGCGCGTGCACCATCTGGCTTTCTTCCCTCTGCTTTCTACTTTGAATTAAATTGGAAAGGGGATGTTTTAAATGTGGCTAAGCTTGACAGACTGCCTCCTCTTATATTGTTTTTTCCTGAGTTTCTTCCTTATTTAATGGTGAGTAGATATAACTAATTTTGAATACAGAATAAAGGATTTATTCACCTTTAATGTTTGATCTAAAAATTCTTTTATATGGTGGATAAAGATTGCATTTAATAAGTTTTCCCTTAGGTGTCAATTATTTTAAATCCAGATTCTACTCATTTCTATAAGAATATAAAGAATATAGTGGTTATTTAGACCACAAGTACCTTTCCAAACATCAAAGGCCTTTAGAAGCCTGATGTATGAAGTGGAAACTATGTTTTTACACAATGGTTTCAAGAAGATCTTTTCAAATCAAAGGCAGCAGAGCCCACTACTGGCATAATTGTTGAAACTTTTTTCTCTAGTCAAGTAATTGGACGTTGCTTGGAGCTAAACTTCATACATGATAAAAGCAAAGTCTCAGAGCATAAATAATAGAAATTCTAAATAGCTTTCTAAACCTAGAGGTTTGGTGCACCAGAGTGTTGTGGTCACATTCAAGGTCAACACTTGGTTGCTCCAGCATAAAATGACATCTTGAAGACACCTTTTTTGAAATGTACTATCCCCTTAGTTAAAGATGGACAAACTGAGAGAAAAGTTTACCAAGAAAGGAAAGGCCCTTAGAACGCAACACTAAACAGTGACTCAGGAGACACATGAACCTGTCTTAAGTACCTTAATCATGTTTACAAATAGGCATCAATATGTTTAATCAATAATAGGTTTTACTTGTTATTCCATCAATAAAAGTGGCAGATTGTCATGCTTTACCTTTGTCTTTGTACATAACTTACTTACCTTTTTTTGTGGTTAACCTACAAATTACTGCAGTCTGGATATTTAAAGCAACATGAATTTACCCTCTGGTATCCCCAGATGCTACAGGTCTGAGCTTTGGTTGTTGTGCTAAAATCAAGGTGCTGGTAGGACTCTGGTACCCTCTGAGGCCTTGGCAGGTAAACTGTTCTTTGTCGCCTCCACTTTCTTTGGGATTTTTCAATCCCTTGGTTTTTGCTCACACTCTTAAAGCTCCATACATACACTCTCTACTTCCATGACCACCTTGCTTTCTTTTGTGTTGGAATATAGTCATAGGGGTGAATCATAGTGTACATTACCTTAAAGAACTGCAAGTGGGGGTCCAGAAAAAAAAGGCAAAAAGTCTTTTACCTCAGGTACATTTTGTCCCCTGGATTGTTCTTGGGAATGATTTCATGCCTCTGATGACAAACATTTACATTCAATTTATAAGACATTTTTATACTTATTGGATGTCTGAGCATAGCTATAGAACCCACCTCACTGAAAGAATATGCTGAGTGCGGTCCTCAGTTACCCTGAATCTAGATATGGCCATCTGCCTTGCTTTCATGCTTTCCCAGATATAATCTATAGTACAGGCCAGGCAATTGTGCTTAAATTTGTCTGTCATGAGAAAGGGAACTTTAGTATGTGCTTGTTAAAGTCTGTTTGCATGTTTTTCTGATCATGTTTTGCTGAACTCAAAAAAAAAAAAAAGGCCAACCTTCCTTAGACCATTGGTTCCTTTGTTACATTCATCTTTAAAAGTATGCTGAAACTGAAGTCAAGTTATCTATACTATTAGCCTGTAGTCTGCCCAATTCTTTCAGGTCCTCAAACCTCACAGACAGATCTGCATATGGCAATGTAAATTGATGCTCCCACTATTGTCTGTCTGTAAAATTCCATCCACCTTCATCTTCTTAGATATATGAAACTGCATTTATATCTTCCCCCATTTTAAAGTCACAATCATACAAGCAAAACCTTTGTGGCCAAAATGCAATATTCACAGGTTCTAGAGACCTCATAAAAAGCAAACAATCAAAATTCATAATTATGAGTTGATCTTCCTTTGATTTGGAACTTGAAAGCCACCCATCAAAAATTACCAGGCAGGAGGTGGCAACACATACTTTTAATCCCAGCACTGAAGAGACAAAGGCAGATGGGCATTACAAGTTGGAGGCTAGCCTTATGTAAAGAGTGAGCTCCAGGACATCCAGGAATACATAGTAAAACTATGTCTAAAGGCACCCCC
This sequence comes from Mus pahari, assembly GCF_900095145.1. NCBI lineage: Eukaryota > Metazoa > Chordata > Mammalia > Rodentia > Muridae > Mus > Mus pahari. Next base: position 37,742,136 of record NC_034611.1, read on the forward strand.
CCTCATTCCCAAAATAATTATCAAAGTTACACACAAATATGTACAAAAACATGTTCCAATAATTGGGGCTGGGGAAGAGATTCTCTCTTACTCCAGTGTTCACAGGGAAGAAAATAAACTCACAAGAAAAAAATTAGTTCACGAGAAAACATTAAAAAGAAAAGTTTCTTTTTAAATAAGCAAATATAAAGCATGCACACAGGCATGAGCATGCACGTGCACAGATACACACACACACACACACACATACACACACACACACAAATAAATACACTCAGAGGATTTCAGCATAGTAAAATTATCTAAATGATGTAAATTCCAACTTAAAGCTAGTGATGACTAAGTTAAACATGCCTCAAAACTTACACTTTCATCAGAGAATATTTTTAAATATTGCTAATATTTTCTGATTTGCCTACCACTGTATTTCTAGAAACAACAAAACATATACATATAATATGCCTAAATAAAAAAAACAGAATTATAACTATGAAGAAGGAATTATCAAAATGATTTAATTTTTTCCAAGAACACAAATTTGAAACTAGTTAGAAACTTTAAATTTTTTCAGAATTGACAGGTTTCTAACTAGGGTTGGTAGGCAAGAGTGATTAGCACCGAATCAAAGACTGTTTCTCACACACTTCCTGAACTCCTTTGAGAACTTTACATTGGCTAATTTAATCACATACTTTTATGGATTTATGTTTGCTTAGATTATAGAACCCTTAGTTAGCAGAAAGAAAACTGAAGCTTCAGTACTCTATCAGCAAAGGCTACTTATTCTTCACCATGGAACCCAATTTACTTGATTAGGCAGGTGAAGGAGAACATCAGAACTGAAAGAAGCTGAACTAACTATCCAGCTGAAAAAGTAAACAATGGGAACCACAGTGATGGGGCACAAAATAAAGAGTACCGTGACTCACACACAGCTCCCTACATCTTCATAAGGAAAACTACAGAAACTGTAGAAAAATATTCTTCAAACATTTACATAGATTCAAATATGAGAGAAAGTGAAAGATATGTGTTCACAGATTTAGTTGCAGTAGTAACTTTAAGAATAATGAATACAAGAAACCTTCACACAGAGATATTAATAAAATACAGAATATCAAATAGAATCATCCTTCAGCTTAAGGGTGAAATATAAGCATGCTAAGACCAAACCAAGTACAAAATGCTAAGCAACAGCCCAGACTCAGAAGGAATTACAGAGGTGGCTAAACAGATGTGTGAAAGAGTGATGCTGGGAGGGAGTTCTGAGCATGAAGGCAAAAAATTAAGTCAAGTGACAGAAATGTTATGTGATTTCTACAAGTCAGCATTGAGAGCGTAGGTCAATAAATGTAGCATCTTCTTTGTGGTGCTAAACAAACAAAAACAGAGATGAAATACTTATCAAAAAATGCTCAATGTAATAAAAAAAAAATCCTTGGCATGAATAAAACAAAATGCTTAGGATTTTCTAATGGTGCAATGTCTCTTAGCCTAAGCATTCAAGTCTGTGTATGATAACACATATTTATACTAGCCAGAAGCTGGAAAGAACCCAGATGTCCCTCAATAGAGGAATGGATACAGAAAATGTGGTACATTTACACAAGGGAGTATTACTCAGCTATTAAAAACAATGAATTTA
>NC_034611.1:37744367-37760080 GCF_900095145.1 Mus pahari
GGGCCAAGTAGTGGGAGTGGGTGGGTAGGGGAGCAGGGGCAGGGGGGTATAGGGAACTTTTGGGATAGCATTTGAAATGTAAATAAAGAAAATAATAATAAATAAAAAAAGAAAACAAACAATAACAAAACAGCAGCAACACACACAAGCCAAGAAAAGCCTACCTTTATTTCCTTGAGAGCTACCAAAGAATGAGAGGTACTATCACAGAGGAGGAGACAGAGAGGAAAATGGGGTAAGAGAAGGGAAAGAAGAGGAAGAAAGCAGAGAGAAAAAAAGAGGGAGGATGGAGAGGAAAAAGGGAGGAGGAGAGAGAAAGGAAAGCTATGAGGATGGAGGAGAAAGGGAAAAGGACACCCAGGTTAGAGTGGGAGGCAGATGGGAGAGGGGAGAGGAGGTGGGGAAGGACGAGGGGAAAGAAAGAGAAGAGGAGCGGGAGAAGGAAGATAGGGAGGAGAGGAAAGGCAAAGTCCAATGGAAGGAGAAACAGCAGCAATAGCCACAGTAGTAGCACAAAACTAAACATCATCAAGGAATCCAGTCAAGAGAATGTTCCTGAAATGAGAACCAGTAAGCCAGCAATTTCAAATCCACAGCCAGTAGAGAATTTCTAGTAGGATCTGATGACTTTTTGGATTTCCTCATTTTCTGTTGTTATGTCCCCCCTATTCATTGCTGATTTTATTAATTTGGATACTGTCTCTGTGCCCTCTGCTTAGTCTGGCAAAGGGTTTATCTATCTTGTTGATTTTTCTCAAAGAACCAGCTCCTGGTTTTCGGTTGATTCTTAGTATAGTTCTTTTCGTTTCTATTTGGCTAATTTCAGTCCTGAGTTTGATTACTTCCTGCTGTCTATTCCTCTTGGGTGGATTTGCTACTTTTTGTTCTAGAGCTTTCTGGTGTGCTATCAAGCTGCTAGCGTATGCTATCTCCAGTTCCTTTGTGGAGGCACACGGAGCTATGTGGTTTCCTCTTAGCACTGCTTTTATTGTCTCATACGTTTTGGTATGATGTGCCTTCATTGTCATTAAATTCTAAAAACATCTTTAATTTCTTTCTTTATTTCTTCCTTGTCTAAGTTATTATTGAGTAAGATGTTTTTCAGCTTCCATGTGTATGTGGGCTTTCTGTAGTTTTTGTTGTTACTGAAGACCAGCATTAATCTGTGGTGATCTGGATATATGGGATTATTTCAATCTTCTTGATCTGTTGAGGCCTGCTTTGTGATCAATTAAATGGTTAGTTTTGGAAAAGGTAGAATGAGGTGCTGAGAAAAAGGTATATTCTTTTGGTTTAGGATGAAATGTTCTATAGACTAAATGTTAAATCCATTTAGTTCAGAACTTCTGTTAGTTTCACTGTGTCTCTGTTAAGTTTCTGTTTCCTTGACCTGTCTATTGCTGAGATAAAACCCTTCACAATAGTCACAAATAATATAAAATTCCTTGATGTGACTATAACCAAGCAAGTAAAAGATCTGTATAATGAGAACTACAAGTCTCTGAAGAAAGAAATTGAAGAAGATCTCAAAGATAGAAAGATCTCCCATGCTAATGGATCGGCAGGATTAATATAGCAAAAATGGCCATCTTGCTGAAAGAAATCTACAGATTCAATGCAATCCCATGAAAATTCCAACTTAATTCTTCATAGAGTAGGAAAGAGGAATCTGCAAATTCATTTGGAACAATGAAAACCCCAGGATAGTGAAAACCATTCTCAACAATAAAACAACTTCTGGTGAAATCACCATCCCTGACCTCAAGCTGTATTACAGAGCAATAGTTATAAAAACTGTATGGTATTGGTACAATGACAGACAGGAAGATCAATAGAATAGAATTGGAGACTCATAAATGAACCCACACAGCTATGGTCACTTGGTCTTTGACAAAGGAGCTAAAACCATCCAGTGGATAAAAGAGCATTTTTAACAAAGGGTTCTGATTCAACTGATGGTCAGCTTAGAGAAAAATGCAACCCATTCTTACCTCCTAGTGCTAAGCCCAAGTCCAAGTGCATCAAGGACCTCCACATAAAACCAAGTACAGTGAAACTAATAGAGGAGAAAGTGGGGAAGAACCTCAAACACATGGGCACAAGGGAAAAATTCCTGAACAGAACACCAGTGTCTTGTACTGTAAGATCAAGAATCAACAAATTGGACCTCACAAAATTGCAAAGGTTCTGTAAGGCAAAGAACACTGTCAATAGGACAAAAAGGCAACCAAAAGATTGGGAAAAGATCTTAACAATCCTACATCTGATAGAGTGTTAATATCCAGTACATACAAAGTATTCAAGAAGTTAGACTCCAGAGAATCAGATGACCTTATTAAAATGGGACCCCATGAAACTGGAACGCTTCTGTAAGCCAAAGGACATAGTCAATAAGAGAAAACTGCAACCTACAAATTGGGAAAAAAAAAATCTTCACTAACCCCAAATTTGATAGAGGGTTTACATCCGAAATATATAAAGAACTCAAGAAGCTAACCGCCAAAATGCCAAACAACCCAATCAAAAAGTGGGGTATAGAACTAAACTGAGACTTCAAAACAGAGGAGTCTTGAATGGCAGTGAGGCACCTAAAGAAATGCTCAAAGTCCTTAGTGATCAGAGAAATGAAAATCAAAGTGTCCCTGAGATTCCACATTGAACAATTCAGAATGGCTAAGAACAAAAATCTCAACATGTGACAACACATGTTAGTGAAGATGTGGAGAAAGAGGAACACTCCTCCATTACTAGTGGGATTGCAAACTGGTACAAACACTCTGGACATCAATCTGGAGGTTCCTCAGAAAATTGGAAATAGATCTACCTGAAGACCCAGCAATACCACTCTTGAGAATTCAAAAATTTCAACAAGCTGAAGGGTCAAAGTGATGACACCTTAGTCCCTTTGGGAGGGAGAATAAAGCTATCACAATGGAGGAGGGAGGGACATGGGGGGAAAGTGGATGGAGGGATGGAAGAGGGGAACCAGATCTGGTCTTTTGGTGTTGGAAAATGACTGAAGCCCTGAGGACCAGCAGAAAGAATGGAAACAGGTATCCTCAGGAGGTAGGAGGTTGGGGGGGGGGCGTTGCCCTGCAGAATACACCAGAGACCTGGGAGGTGAGAGACTCTCAGGATTCAGAGGAAGGGACCTTATATGAAATGCTCAAAAGTAGGGAGAGGGAACTTAGAGAGCCCACCTTGAGCTGAAACACAGAACATCAAGGAAGGGAGAGGTGTTGCCATCTCATAATTAAAACTCTGATCCATAATTGTTCCTGTCTGAAAGAATTGCAGGGCTGGAAATGTAGATGAGCCTGAGGAAAAGAAGGTCAAGCAACAGGTCCAAGGGGGAATCGAGCTCAAGGAGATGTCCCAAGGCCTGACACTATTACTGATGCTATGGAGCACTCACAAAAAGGGACCTATCATGACTGCCCTCTGAAAGACCCAAGAAGCAGCTGAAAGAGTCAGATGGAGATATTTGCACTCAACCAATGGATAGAAGCTGTTGACCCTTGTGGTTGAATTAGGGAAAAGCTGGAAGAAGCTGAGGAGGAACAAACCCTGTAGGAGAACCAGCAGTCTCAATTAACCTGGACTCCCTAAATCTCTCAGACACTGAATCACCAACCAGGCAGCATACACAAGCTGATATGAGACCCCAACACATCTAAGCAGAGAACTGCCGGGCCTGGGTTCAATCAGAAAAGATGTACTTAACCCTCAAGTGACTGGAGGCTCCAGGGAGTTTAGATATCTGACGGGGTGTGGGTAGGGACATTCTCGTAGAGATGGGGGAGCAGGGAGGAGGTACTTGATATGGAATAGTCGAAGGGTGGACCAGGAGGGGAATAAATTCTGGTGTGTTAAATAAATAAACAATAAACAAATAAATGATTAAAAATAATATCAACTGTAAAATCTGTGAAACTCAAAAAATGGGGTACGGAACTAAATAAAGAATTCTCAACTGAGGAATAGTGAATGGCTGAGAAACACCTAAAGAAATGTTCAACATCCTTAGTTATCAGGGAAATGCAATCAAAACAACCCTGAGATTCCACCTCACATCAGTCAGAATGGTTAAGATAAAAAACTCAGGTAACAGCAGATTCTGGAGAGGATGTGGAGAAAGAGGAACATTCCTTCATTGTTGGTGGGATTACAAGCTAGTACAACCACTTTGGAAATCAATCTGGTGGTTCCTCAGAAAATTAGACATAGTGTTATTACCTGAGGACCCAGCTATACCACTCCTGGGCATATATCCAAAAGTTACTCTAACACATAACAAGGACACATGCTCCACTATGAGCATAGCAGCCTTATTTATAATAGCCAGAAGCTGGAAAGAACCCACATGTCCTTCAATAGAGGAGTAGATAGAGAATATGTGGTACATTTACACAATGGTGTACTACTCAGCTATTAAAAACAATGAATTAATGAAATTCCTAGGCAAATGGATGGAACTAGAAAATATCATCCTGAGTGAGGTAACCCAATTGCAAAAGAACACACATGGTATGTAGTCACTGATAAGTGAATATTAGGCCAAAAGCTCAGAATACCCAAGAAACAATTCACAGACCACATGAAGCTCAAGAAGAAGGAAGACCAAAGTAGATACTTCGATCCTTCTTAGAAGAGGAAACAAAATACTCACAGGAGCAAATACAGAAACTAAGTATGGAGCATAGACTGTAAGAAAGACCATCCAGAGACTGCATCACGTGGGGATCCATCCCATATACAGTCACCAAAAGTACTCACTACTGTTGATACCAAGAAGTACATGCTGGCAGGAGCCTGATGCAGCTGTCTTCTGAGAAGCTCTGCCAGAGCATGACAAATACTGAGGCAGATCCTAGTAGCCAGGGGTCCCCAGTGGAGAAGTTAGAGAAAGGACTGAAGGAGCTAAAGGGGTTTGCAACCTCATAGGAAGAACAACAATATCAACCAACCAGACCGCCCAGAGCTCCCAGGGACTAAACTACCAAACAAAGAATATATATTGAGGGACCCATAGCCTCAGCCACATATGTAACAAAGGATTACTTTGTAAGGCTTCAATGGAAGAAAAGGCCCTTTGTCCTGTGAAGACTTGATGTCCAGTGTAGGGGAATGCTAGGGCAGGGAGGAGGGAGTGGGTGAATAGGTAAGGGAGCATCCTCATAGAAGCAGGGGAAGGGAGAATGGGATAGGGGATTTCTGGGGGGAACTGGGAAAGGGATGACATTTGAAATGTAAATAAAGAAAATGTCCAATAAAAGAAAGAAAGAAAAATAAATTCCTAGTCTGTTGCACTATGACAATGAACAAAGAAGGGGGAAATGGAAATAAATTGGTGAGAACAACTGTCTGGGCCATTTATTGCCATCTACCTACCTGCATATGGAGGGACATGGGTGAAATAATTCATTATATATGAATATCATAGGTAAGATTCCAGGAGGTGCAGAAAGCTTATGTCATTACATAATGACAAAAAAAAATAAAAATAAACTCCAAAAATAAGGAACTGAATATAGACATCCGCAATACCCAAATAACAAATTAGTTGAACAACAATATGCTGGTACTGTGGTACAGAGTAATGAAGTGACAATATCAAGGACATAGAAAAACTTTTAACAAAACATTAAACTCAACGGCATAGATAAAGTAATGTGCATGAGGTTATCAGATTTCTCAACAACTTTCAAAACTTTGAAAAAGTTGAATGTGCTGAAAGAAAATAGCCACTATGTATGACTACTATTGTTAGATATGTCTTTCTCAAAAAATAAAAATATTTATCTTCCTGAGATAAACAATCTATTAAGTTGGCCCTCACCAGTCTTTGGACTAGCACCTGTTAAAATATAGTTAAAGCAATTCTCCTAATTGAAGTGAAACTATTTTCCATAGCTATAAAAAATATGCTCAAAGCATTGATTTATCTGGTATTTGTAAATATAAATTTTTACAAATTAACATTGTTGTTTAGTAAGAATTTACTTTAAATGTTAATACAAATGTCAACACAATGAAATGTATTAAAACTCTGATATAAAAAAAAGACAAATGAAAGAACCTAAGTTCGGTGCAAACTTTAAAGGAAATAATGACTTATTTGATATAAGCCTCAAGTTAGTCATCAATGAATACTTGGTCATAGAACTAAATATATAATATTTGAAATATAGAAAGAACCAAAATATAGAAAGTAAAATTCAATACACATCAGTACAAAAATATCATCAAACTCAAGACAAAATAAAACTAGGAAAAGATGAGAGGGACAAAAGAGCTACAGATTAGATGAGACATGTTTTCATGGCAAAGATATGCTTCCATTCTTCAATAACCATATTAATGAAAGTTAGGTTTAACTAATCAACTAAATGACAGAAGTGACAGATTAGTTTTGAAACAAAATTATAACACATTGCGTGGTTGTTTTCTACAAAAATTGTCAGTCTACAGCTCTAAGATGCCACATTAAGTGGATTTAAGAGGAAGAAGACATTTGACAGTAACAACAATCACAGCTAAAGGAGAGTGGCTGTACTTAGACAAAATAAACCCTCAGAACAGTCTACTCATCCTGAAATATGCAGGTCACTGTGAAATGGTGACATGTCAGCTAATTTTTTCAACTGTTTTCCAATATAAGCACCCCACACCAGATCATCAGAAAACACAAAAGATTTGACACATAGGAACATAGAAATGAACAGTCACACAATAGTAACTGGCGTTGCATGATTTTCCCTGTCCAATCACATGAGGGCAGTGGGAAGTGTGTGATTGGACAAGGAAAAGGGAGGCAGAGCTGAGAGTTGCAGAGAGGGAGAGTCTCAGGAAAGGAGAAAAGAAGGTGGCTGTGGAAGTGTACCTGCGTGGGGTTTACCAGCCACAAGTAGCTATGATTTCATAGTGTTAGAAATATTGGGATAAAGCTTTTCTCATTATCAATTGGCTCTGAAATTATTGTATTAACATCTCTTGTAAATTGTAATTCTACTGATACATAAATCTGATTGGAAATTAAGCTTTAAGAGTCTTGATTCGTGTAATTAGGTGTTGAGATGAATGACTGTGGGGTGCGTGGGGCAATGTGTGGTAGTGAGAGGAACTTGGGGCAGGGGAGGGGTGATGGAGAGATGGCCCAGCAGGAGCCCTGTGGTCCAGTATGGCCAGAGAGTTGGCAGGCCAGCAGGAGCACAGGAATGTGTTCTGGCCCCACAGAGAGTTGGCAAGTTCATTTATTAACATTTCCTAAAACAAACTGGGATTTTAATTTTCTACTTAAAATAAGTTTTATTCGTACAGAAAAGTAAGTAATAAATAACTGACAAACAATGTTCGAGACCAAGTGGAGCTTGGGGTTATGTGGTACTCCCCAGCAGCAGAGTAATGTACTATCTTTTCTCACATACATGGGACATCCCTGAGACAGATCACAATCAAAATCATAAAGCAAAGCCTAAGAAACCCATAGAGACTGAAAACATTTCAACTAGTTTTTTTCTGACCAACACGGGATTAAAAAAGGCTTGCTATGAATGCATACACATGAAAGATCAGGTTATATAGAGGATCAAAAGGAAAATACAAGGGTCTTAAGACAAAGGGACACTAAAATACAGCACGCAAATAAAGTGCTAAATGGGAACTTTCAAGCTGTAAACAATTATCTTAAAAAGACAAATTGGCAAAGAAGTAGTCATGGTACTACTATTTGCAGATGAAGTCATAGTATACATCACTAACCCCCAAAATTCTACCAGAGAACTTCGCCAGCTGATAAACAATTTTAGCAAAGTGACTCAATATAAAATTAACTCAAACAAATCAGTAGCCTTCCTTTTTACAGAGGATAAACAGGCTGAGAAACAAAAATAGTAAAACAACACCCTTCACAATAGTGACAAATAATGTGAAATATCTTGGGATAACTCTAACTAAACAAGTGAAAGATCTGTATGACCAGAACTTCAAGTCTGTCAAGACAGAAATCAAAGAAGACCTCAGAAAATAGAGAGCTCTTCCATGCTCATGAACTGGTAGGATTAACACTGTAAAAATGACCATCCTACCAAAAACAATCTACAGATTCAGTACAATCTCCATCAAAAAATCCAACACAATTCTTCAAAGACATGGAAAGAGCAATTTTCAATTCCATATGGAAAAACAAAAAGCCCAGGATAGTGAAAATGATCTTGATAATTAAAGAACTTCTTGGGGAATCACCATCCCTCACCTCAAGCTGTACTACACAGCAATGATGATTAAAAACCGCATGGCAATGGTACAGAGACAGACACATTGATCAAAGGAATAGAATTGAAGAACCAGAAATAAAACCACTCCATTATGGACACTTGATGTTTGACAAAGAAGCCAAAAATATACAATGAACAAAAGAAAGCATTTTCAATAAATGGTGTTAGTCTAACTTGCAGTTAGTATGTAGAAAAATGAAAATAGATTCCTATTTGTTACCTTACACAAAATTCAAGTCCAAATAGATTAAGGACCTCACCATAAAAGCAGATACTCTGATTCTAAAAGAAGAGAAAGTGGAAAGGAGCCTCAAACTCATGGACAGGGAGGGAAATTAAGGTCAAGAATTGATAAACATGATCTTGTGAAACTGAAAAGATTCTGCAATGCAAATGACATAGTCAATAGGACAAATTGGCAAACTACAGATTGGGAAAAATCTTCAGTAAATCCACATCTGATAGACCACCAATATCTAAAGTATATAACAAACTCAAGAAGCTAACCTCCAAAAAACCAAATTCAATAACCCAATCAAAGAATAAGGTATAAAACTAAACAGAGAATTCACAACAAAGGAAACTTGAATGGCCAAGAAGCACTTAAAGAAATATTTAAAGTCTTTAATGATGAGGGAAATCCAAATCAAAATGACCCTGAAATTCCACCTTACACCAATCAGAATGGCTAAGATCAAAACCTCGGGTGACAGCACATGTTGGTGAGGATGTGGAGAAAGAGGAACATTCTTCCATTCCTGGTGGGATTGCAAACTGGTACATCTACTCTGGACATCAATCTGGAGGTTCTTCAGGAAATTGGAAATAGATATATCTGAAGTCCCAGCTATACCACTCCTGGGTATATACCCAAAAGATGCCCCACCATGCCATAAGGGCATGTGCTCCATTATCTTCATAGTAGCCTTATTTGTGATAACCAGAAGCTGGAAACAACCCAGATGTCCCACAATGGAAGAATAGATAGAGAAAATGTGGTTCATTTACACAATTGAATAGTATTCAGATATTAATAACAAGGAAATAATGAGTTTTGCTGGCAAATAGATGGAACTAGAAATTATCCTGAGTGAGGTATCTCAGACCCAAAAGGACATGTATGGTATGAACTCACTAATAAGTGGATATTAGCCAAAAAGTACAGAATACCCAGGATACAATCCACAGAAATCAAGAAGATTAAGAAGCTGAAGGACCCAAGTGAGGATGCTTCAATCCCACTTGGTATGGAGAAGAAAGCAGAGGGCAGAGGGAGAGAAGAACTGGGAGGGATAGGGGAGAGGGTGACAGGGAAAAATGGGAACATGCTCATATATTAGGGATGGGGGACCAGGAGTATAGCCCCAAGTGCCATCAGAATGTATGGAAATATACAATCTCAGGAGATGGGAGGTGAGGGGACCCTCTAAAATGTACCAGAGACCTGGGAGATGAGAGAATCTCAAGATTCAAAGGGAGGGACCTTAGATGGACTGTCCAATAGTGGGGAGAGGGAATTTGTAGAATCCACCTCCAGTAGAAAGACAGGGTTTCAAGTGGATGGATGAAGTTGCCATACCACACTCAAAAGCTGACTCAGAATTGTTCCTCTCTAAAAGAACTGCAGGAACAAAAATGGAGAAGGAACTGAGGGAAAGAAGGTCTAGTGACAGGCCCAAATTGGGACCCATCTCAAGGGGAGGCTCGAAGGCCTAACGCTATTACTGATGCTATGTTGCATTTACAGATAGGAGCCTAGTATGGCTGCCCTCTGATTGGTCCAACAAGCAGCTGACTGAGACAGAAGCAGACCTATACCCAACCCATGGTCCCGAAGTTGGGGACCCCTATGGTTGAATTAGGGAAAGGCTGGAAGAAGTTGAGGAGGAGGGTGACCTCATAAGAAGACCAGCAGTCACAACAAACCTGAACCCCCAAGATATCTCAGATACTGAGCTACCACCCAGGCAGCATACTCTAGCTGGTCCAAGGCCCCAAACACATATACAGTAGAGGACCCTCTTGTCTGGCCTCAGGCTCCAACTAATAACAAGGCCTGGTTGGGTAAGGAGATGTGGACATCCTTTTGGAGATGGAGGAGGAAGAATGGGATGAGAAACCATCAGAGGGCAAAATGGATTAGGGAAAATGGTAGAACTGTAGAAAAAAAAAATTAAAGATTAAAATACAGTGTGGCTAACTCAGTTCCTGTTCTTCTAGTGGAACTGAATTCTTTGCATTGCACCCACATGGGCAGTTCACAACCACCTGTCACTCCAGGTCCAGGTAGATCCTCTCTACTCTATTGGCCTCAACAGGTATATGCTCAGTGTGTGTGAACACACGCACACACACACACACACACACACACACCAGGGTGATATTAAAATTAATCTAAATAATGGACAAAGTTGCAGCACCAGCTCCAGGCCACCTTGGGCACAAACTTGGCGGCCGGTCCCAAGGTCCCCAGAAGACTCTCCATGCTGCAGGCACCCTAGCATGCCCAGGACCTTAGTATCACTAGTGAGTGGAACACAGCATGGGTTCTAAACCAATCATGACTGGCCTGTGCCAGCAGCAGGGACGCAGGCAACCTGCCTGTCCAAGGGCTCAGTTTCCTTCTGGTTGGTGCTGGTATAACTTGGTTTCGAACATATCAGACAGCCCCATGGTCCTCAGAGGAGACACAACTTCTAGGCACTGTAACATGCCCAGGATCTTAGGATTTCAAGATACCAGGATGCCAGGAGCTTGATCACACCAGGATCTCAGGGTCTCAGAGGAAGCTTGACTGCCAAGAACTCTGACACACCCAGAATATCAGGTTCACAGGAGCCCAGAATCACAGGATCACAGAGAAAGCTGGACTCTGAGAAGTACTGAATCAAATAGGATTTTAGGAAGGATTTTAGGAAGGACAGTCTCCAATCAGATATATTGATGGCAGCAAGCACTTGAGATAATCAGATGGCAGGAGGTAAGCATAAGAACAGAAGCAACAGAAACCAAGGCTACTTGGCATCATCAGAAACAAACTCTCTCACCATAGTAAGTCCTAGGTATACCATCGCACCAGAAAAGCAAGATATAGATCTAAAGTCACTTCTCATGATGATGATGGAGGACTTTAAGAAGGAAATAACTCCCTTAAAAAATACAGGAGAACACAGGTAAACAGCTAGAAGCCGTTAAAGAGGAAACACAAAAATCCCTTAAAGAGTTACAGTGAAACACTACCAAACAGGTGAAAGAGTTGAACACAACCATCCAAAATCTAAAAATGGAAGTAGAAATAATAAAGGAATCACAAAAGGAGGCAACTCTAGGGATGGAAATCCTAGGAAAGAAATCAGGAACTATATATATGAGGATCAACAACAGAATACAAGAGATNGAAGAAAGAATCTCAGGTGCAGAAGATTCCATAGAAAACATGGACAAAACAATAAAAAAAAATGCAAAATGCAAAAACATCCTAACTCCAAATATCCAGGAAATCCAAGACACAATGAGAAGACCAAACCTAAGGATAATAGGTATAGATGAGAATGAAGACTTTCAACTTAAAGGGCCAGTAAATATCTTCAACAAAATTATAGAAGAAAATTTCCCTAACCTAAAGAGAGAGATGCCCATGAACATACAAGAAGCCTATAGAACTCCAAATAGATTTGTCCAGAAAAGAAATTCCTCCAGACAAATAATAATCAGAGCAACAAATGCACTAAATAAAGGTAGAATATTAAAAGCAGTAAGGGGAAAAGGTCAAGTAACATATAAAGGCTGACCTATTAGTATTACACCAGACTTCTCATCAGAAACTATGAAAGCCAGAAGATCCTGGAAAGATGTTATACAGACCCTAAGAGAACACTAATGCCAGCCAAGGCTACTATACCCAGCAAAACTCTAAATTACCATAGTTGGAGAAACTGACGTATTCCATGACAAAACCAAATTCACACAATGAATCCAGCCCTTCAAAGGATAATAAAGGGAAAACTCCAACACAAGGAGGGAAAAGATGCCCTAGTAAAAGCAAGAAAGTAATTCTTCAACAAACCTAAAAGAAGCCACAAGAACAGAAACCCAACTCTAACACAAAAATAATAGGAAGTAACAATTACTTTTCCTTAATATCTCTTTATATCAATGGACTCAATTCCCCAAGAAAAGACATAGACTAACAGACTGGCTTCATAAACAGGACCCAACATTTTGCTTCATACAGGAAACCCACCTCAGGGACAAAGAGAGACACTACCTCAGAGTTAAAGGATGGAAAACCATTTTCCATGCAAACTGTCCAGATAAACAAGCCATTCTAATATCGAATAAACTCGACTTCCAACCCAAAGTTATCAAAAAAGACAAGGAGGGGCACTTCAAACTCATCAAAGGTAAAAATCTTCCAAGATGAACATTGAATTCTCAATATCTATGCTCCAATGAAAAGGTATCCACATTCATTAAAGAAACTTTAGTAGAGCTCAAAGCACACATTTCATGGCACACAATAATAGTGGGAGAATTTAACACCCCACTCTCATCAATGGACAGATCCTGGAAACAGAAACTAAACAGAGACACAGTGAAACTAACAGGAGTTATGAAACAAATGGATTTAAGAGATATCTACAGAACATTTTATCCTAAAACAAAAGGATATACATTCTTCTCAGCACCTCATGGTACCTTCTCCAAAACAGACCATATAATCGGTCACAAAACAGGCCTCAACAGATAAAAAAATAATGAAAATAACCCATGCATCATATCAGATCACCACGCACTAAGGATGATCTTCAATAACAACATGAATAATAGAAAGCCAATGTTGACATGGAAGCTGAACAACACCCTAGTCAATGATAACTTGGTCAAGGAAGAAATGAAGACTTTTTAGAGTTTAATGAAAATGAAGACAAAACATACCCAAAGTTATGGGATATAATGAAAGTAGTCCTAAGAGGAAAACTCATAGCTCTGTGTCCCACCAAGAAGAAACTAGAGAGAGCACAAACTAGCAGCTTGACAGCACACCTAAAAACTCTAGAAAAAAGGAAGAAAGTTCACCCAAGAGGAGTATACAGCAGAAAATAATCAAACTCAGGGTTGAAATCAACCAAGTAGAAACAAAAAGAACTATTCAAAGAATCAACCAAACCAGGACCTGTTTTTTGAGAAAATCAACAAGATAGATAAACCCTTAGCCACACTAACTAGAGGGTACAGGGACAGTATCCTAATCAACAAAATCAGAAATGAAAAGGTAGACATAACAACAGAACGTGAGAAAATCCAAAAAATCATCAGATCCTACTATAAAAGGCTATATTCAAAACAAACAAACAAACAAACAAAACAGGAAAACCTGGACAAAATGGACAATTTTCTAGACAGATAACACATATCAAAGTTAAATCTGTATAAGATTAACGATCTAAACAGCCCCATATCCCCTGGCAAACACAGAAGTGGATGCTCACAGCCAGCTATTGGATGGAACACAGGGTCCCCAATGGAGAAGCTAGAGAAAGTACCCAAGGACCTGAAGGGGNCTGCAACCCTGTAGGTGGAACAACAATATGAACTAACCAGTACCCCCTGAGNTNGTGTCTCTAGCTGCATATGTAGCAGAAGATGGCCTAATCAGCCATCATTGGGAAGAGAGGCGCCTTGGTCTTGTAAACTTTAGATGACCCAGCACAGGGCAAGGCCTGGGCCAAGTATTGGGAGTGGGTGGGTAGGGGAGCAGAGGTGGGGGGAGGGGTATAGGAAACTTTTGGGATAGCATTTGAAATGTAAATAAAGAAAATAATAAAAAATTTAAAAAAAAAGAAAAAGAAATACAAGCAGTCATTAATAGTCTCCCAACCAAAAAAAAAAAAAAAAAAAAAAAAAAAAAAAAAAAAAAAGCCCAGGACCAGACAGATTTAGTGCAAAGTTCTATCAAACCTTCAAATAAGTCCTAATTCCAATTCTCTTCAAAATATTTCACAAAATAGAAACAGAAGGTACTCTAGCCAATTCATTCTATGAAGCCACAATTACTCTGATACCTAAACCACACAAAGATCCAACAAATAAAGAGGACTTCAGACCAATTTCCCTTATGAATATCGATGCAAAAATACTCAATAAAATTCTTGTAAACAGAATGCAATAACACATCAAGAGGATCATCCAACATGGCCAAGTAGGCTTCATCCCAGGGATGCAAGGATAGATTAATAGATGGAAATCCATCAATGTAATCCACCATATAAACAAACTAAAAGACAAAAACCACATGATCATTTCATTAGATGCTGAGAAAACATTTGACAAAATCCAACACCCCTTCATGATGAAAGTCCTGGAAAGATCAGGAGTTCAAAGCCCATACCTAAACATAATAAAACAGCAAACCAGTAGCCAACTTGAAACTGAATGGAGAAAAACCTGAAGCAAACACATTAAAATCAGGGAATAGACAAGGCTGCCCACTTTCTCCCTATCTATTCAATATAGTACTTGAAGTCCTAAACAGAGCAATTAGACAACAAAAGGAGCTCAAGGGGATACAAATTGGAAAGGAAAAAGTCAAAATATCACTATTTGCAGATGATATGATATTATATATAATCGACCCTAAGTATTCCACCAGAGAACCCCTAAACCTGATAATCAGCTTCAGTGCAGTAGCTGGATATAAAATTAACTCAAACAAAACAGTGGCCTTTCTCTAAACAAAGGATAAAAAGGCTGAGAAAGAAATTAGGGAAACAACACCCTTCATAATAGTCACAAATAATATAAAGTACCTTGGTGTGACTCTAACTAAAGAAGTGAAAGATCTGTATGATAAGAACTTCAAGTCTCTGAAGAAAGAAATCGAAGAAGATATCAGAAGACTGAAAGATCTCCCATGCTCATGGATTGGCAGGATTAATATAGTAAGAATGGCCATCTTGCCAAAAGCAATCTATAGATTCAATGCAATCCCCATCAAAATTCCAACTCAATTCTTCAAAGAATTAGAAAGGGCAATTTGCAAATTCATCTGGAATAACAAAAAACCTAGGATAGCAAAAACTATTCTCAACAGTAAAAGAACTTCTGGGGGAATCAGCATGCCTGACCTCAAGGTGTACTACAGAGCAAAAGGTGCTGGCACAACTGGCGGTTGTCATGTAGAAGAATGCGAATTGACCCATTCTTATCCCCTTGTACAAAGCTCAAGTCTAAGTGGATCAAGGAACACCACATAAAACCAGAGACACTGAAACTTATAGAGGAGAATGTGGAGAAAAGCCTCGAAGATATGGGCACAGGGGAAAAATTTATGAACAGAATATCAATGGCTGTAAGATCTCGAGAATCAACAAATGGGACCTCATAAAATTACAAAGCTTCTACA
Organism: Mus pahari; assembly: GCF_900095145.1. NCBI lineage: Eukaryota > Metazoa > Chordata > Mammalia > Rodentia > Muridae > Mus > Mus pahari. The sequence continues at coordinate 37,760,049 of NC_034611.1, forward strand.
AGGCAAAAGACACTCTCAATAAGACAAAAAGG
>NC_034611.1:37760229-37772164 GCF_900095145.1 Mus pahari
TTGTTCCAACTGGTAATAATGACACATGATCCACTACATTCATAGCAGCCTTATTTATAATAGCCAGTATTTAGAAAGAACCCAGATGTCCCTAAAGAGAAGAATGGATACAGAAATTGTGGTACATTTACACAATGGAGTACTATTCAGCTACTAAAACCAATGAATTTATGAAATTCTTAGGCAAATAGATGTATCTGGAAGATATCATCCTTAGTGAGGTAACCCAATCACAAAAGAACACACATGGCATGCACTCACTGATAAGTGGATATTATCCCAGAAACATAGACTACCCAGGTACAATTTGAAAAACACATGAAACTCAAGAAGAAAGAAGACCAAAGTGTGGATACTTAGTTCCTTTTTAGAATGGGGAATAAATTACCCATGGAAGGAGTTACAGAGACAAAATTTGAAGGCAGAGCCTGAAGGAACAACCATCCAGAGACGTCACCACTTGGGAATCTATCCCATAAGCAACCACCAAACCAAGACACTGGGCAGATGCCAACAAGAGCCTGCTGGTGGGAGCCTGATATATCTGTCTTTCGTGAGGCTCTGCCAGTGCCTGGCAAATACAGAAGTGGATGCTCACAGTCATCCATTGAACAGAGCACAAGGTCCCTGATGAAGGAGCCAGAGAAAGTACCCAGGGAGCTGAAGGGGTCTGAAGCTCCAAAGGTTGAACATCAATATGAACTAACCAGTAACCCCAGAGCTCCTTGGAACTATACCACCAATCAAAGAAAACATATGTTGGATCTTGTGGCTCTAGCTATATATCTAGTAGAGTATGACCTAGTCAGTCATCAATGGGAGGAGAGGCCCTTGGTCCTGTGAAGGCTCTATGCACCAGTATAGGGTAATGCCAGGACCAGGAATGGGAGTGGGTGGCTTGGGGAGTAGGGGGAGGGGATAGGTGATTTTCTGAGGGGAAATTAGGAAAGGGTATAACATTTGAAATGTAAATAAAGAAAATATCTAAAAAAATTAATAATAAAAAATAATGAACAAAGTTTTCCAATAATTATAAAGAACTACACCATGTAAAACTTAAAAAAAAAATCAGCCCTGAATTAGCAGAAGACAGGAAATAACATGAGTCTAGCAGAAATATATAACATTTGTAATAAAACTTCACTAGAGGACTTTTAAGGAAACAAAAGAAATCAACAAACAATTGCTCTAAGAAATAACAAAAAGGATGAAGTGAGATCACAATTGTAGATGCTGCCTTGGATGTTTCAGAAGTAACATACCATAAGACGATATCAGACTTTCAAAACTGGCTAAAATGCAGGAAACAAATAATTGCTAGAAAAATACAGCTAGTAAAAGTTCAATCAAGAAAAAAGTAGCCAAAAACCAAATATGACAAATAGAAAAAAAAAAAAAAAACAACAACAACAACAAATTACCCATCAATTTTTTTCTTTAAAATGAAAAGCCCAAGACTAATTAGCTTCACTAGAAAGAAGAATTAATAACTCTTCCAACGGATCTAGAATACCTTCACATTTACTTTATAGTACTGGAGTCATCTTGATAACAAAACCAAGCATCAGGCTAGCTTTGCTAGTGAACATCGATGTAGGGATGTTCAATAAAATCCTAGCACAGTAACAGCACATGAAGAAGTTGACACATCATGAGCAAATCAAATCTATTCTCAGAGTACAATCAGCACATGATATACTATTATTTAAAATTAAAAAGCAAAGAGACAATTAACTCAGACAAAGGAAAGCATTTGACAAAAAATTCTATTCCTTTGTTATTTTAACTGTCAACAAAATTCATACTGGAGGAATCCATCCAATATAATAAATGGACCTTTAAAAATCATGCAGCTTAAATAATGACATTATCTCTGAAATACTAAGGCAGACTAGATTCTTGTATTTAGTAAGATTTGCTAAGACCCACAGTTGAATCAAAGGATGTGGGCCTTCCCTGCCATGTTCTGGTGAATGTCTTCTGAACACGCAAACTAGAGATGAGTTGCAATATCAGGGTCACATGTCGGAGGAGGAAAGAGCTTCTACTCTAAAGAAGTCCACTAAGCTACAGAAAGCAAGGTTTTGTAATATTCTCATGAGGCCAAGGATTTTCATTTTCATCCTTGGTTTTGACACTGTACTAGAGAGCCTAGCTTGAAGTAAAAAGGACAAGAAAAATAAATTAAAGCTATACAAAAAATAAAGGCGAACCTAAGGTATCCATATATAATAGTGATAAAATGCTATGCACAGAAATGAATGTCTCAGAGGGGAATTATATAGGAAAAAATAAGGAAACCCGAATGGAACTGCTAAAGTCTCAGTGATAAAAAGGGAAAAGGTAAATATGAAAGGAGGGAAGGAAGGATCAACCCAAAATTAACTTTGAAAACAATTGACTGGATTTGATACAAACAAACAAACAAACAAAGAATCCTACACAGAGGGAAATATTTCAAAATCACAGTTATGGTAGCAAATATAAAAGTGTAAAATAATTGGCAATAAACTTACTATAAGAGAGAAAAGACTTGCATGATGAATTTATGAAATATTTATAAATTAAAGAAGTAAATGCATTAAAACCAAAGTTCTCAAATTCATTGTGATCGACAGAAGATCCTGAATAGGGTTCATAAGAGAAGAAATGTAGTTTCTTCAGTAAGTGATGTTGGTTTCCTTAATATGACTTTAAATACACAGCCAACAAAAGCAGAAGCAGAAAATGTAAACACCATCAATCTAAAGCACAATCTAGCAAATAAATCCATCAATGGAACAGAGAAGTCCACAGAGCTCAGAGTCACATGCCAGCCATGTGTCACAGAGGTGTTTAATATCCACATCTCTGAACCTCCCGAAACTCAATAGCTCAAAACTGAACAATCCAATTCCAAAAGGAGAAATTACCGCAAAAGCTATTTTTCAAAATAATAACTATTAGCTAATCAGTTTTCCATCACTGTAACAGAATATCTTAGGTAACAACTTCAAAGAGAAGTTTATCTTGGCTTGAGTTTTGAAGGCATCAGTTTGATGAGTGACCCAGTTGCTTTGAGCTTGTGGTGTATGACACAGTATGAGTGTGTGGTACAGAAAAAAACACTCACATTGTGGACAGAGAATAGGGACAAACCAGGAGCCCACAAGCTTAAAAGATCTCCAGTCTCCTACAGAAACCACCCATTTAGCATATGGATCTCTGGAGAGCATTTAAGATAAAATACAAACTACAGTAGTATGCAAATAGCTGAATACATGAAGAGGCACTGGCCATCAGAAGCTAGCACAAACCAAACACAGCTATTAGAACAGCTGTTAGCAAAACAGAAAAGGCAGGCATCAGTTGAGGAAAATGTAGAGCAAGGACTTACCAAATGTTCTGGGATGCTAAGCAACTTTTTGCTTGGTCTTATCAAAAGCAGAAGAGCAATCAAATAGCTTAAACGGCTGACAAATGTGGCATTAGTAACAGTGTCAATCATAAAGACAGTGATGGACTTATCATAGTCGAAAACAAGCACCAATCTGAATAAATTATATGGGGTCAATAGCAACATAAGTTGTTGATAAATGCATGTTAAATGCAAATAACTTGATAGGTAAATGAATGAGCAAGTGACACTCCAACAGCATTGATGATAAAAGGATAAATTTGAAATTATAAAATGGTCATTTTCTGCAGAAGTTATAAAGCCAGGAAAATGTTACTTAGAAGGAAAGGGGGATAACAACAAAATAACCAGTAAAAATTAAAAAGAAATAAGATAGATGATGGGCAGAAGGAAAGAGAGATGATTATAGATACTAGCATGCAAATAAATGCATCTTCTGAGATGCATGCCTTTACCTTAGAGCATTATTTCTTTATGTGAAAAACTGAAGTCAACTGCCACCCAAACAAGGAACAATCCCAGTTTTCTATTATAATTCAAGTGTCAAACATCTATTCTTTTACATTGGCTATATTAAGGCCCATGTTGAGAGCCTTCCATCCACTTAAGGTACCCACACTTGCAAAGGGAATAACTCATACTCAATTTCCTCCTTCCCCCTTCACCCACTTAGGAACTCAGATATTAGGACGATTAACAGAAATAAGCAAAGGTGCCCTTAAGAAATGCTTGCTATTAGCTCTTTCTTCACATGTGCCCGTAGATGTCCTATCACATGCCAGACTTATAAAGAACCCTGCTCTATGGATTTTACCTGCATTGTCTCAGCCCTGTCTTTCACACAGAGATACATCAGAAAGTTACAGAAGGAGAGGGGGCAGTTGGCTGCTTTTGGTCACTATTAGCTCCTATTTCCTCACATTGTGTCCTTCCATGTATGCTTGGAACCTAGAGCTCAACTATCTCAACTGCAGCCAATAGATCTCAGTCAGAGCACATTGTAGAAATTCTGAATTTAAAAGAACATTCATTGTTTCCCCCTGAATCCCTATTCCAGTCAAACTACTGCTTTTAAGCTCCTTCTAGTCAGATGATAGTATATGGGCCTGGAAGACCAATGAGCTTCTAGCAAGAGAAGAGACTCTTCCTGCCTGTTTCTTTAGAGTACTATTAGCTGACGTCATGGGAGATGTTCTTTACCACCCATACGGTCACGGTGGTAGTTCTTACTGCTCATACATGCTTGGTTTTGAAGGGGCTTTGTGCATCTGGCAAATTTCATGAATTTCCTGAGATGTCTGAATTATTTACTTTCTGAGAATTTATAAGCTTTCCTTGAGAATTTCCTGATTCTTAAAGAACTTCAGAGAAAATCACTACATGTAACACTATACTAATTCATATGGTGTAAAAGAACCAGTCAGTGAGTGTAAAAAGGAGGAAAAAAAAAAAAACCTTTCTTTTATCCTTGTCTGAAGTGGGTGTGTGAAATTTCCTTAGCTGTTATTTTGACAATGGAGAGGTAATTATTACTTGTTGAGATCAGTTTGGGGGCTACAATAGGGAAGTGCCTATTGATAATATGTTATTTTCACTTTCTTGCTGGGCAGAAGCAGAATGTGGAGAAATAAAAATCAGAGGCATGAAGGGGTTGATAGCAGAAGAGTCATAAATATACATGATGTCCTAGATAATGATTGGGTTTCAGATAGGAACACTGTGATCTCTGTGTGGGGCATATCACACATGAAATAAAGATGCTGGAGTCAAAGACCAGTAGATATTTGAGATATGTGGAAATAAACTTGATATGAAAGAATTTTTCTTTACATCTCAAATTACATTTCATGATTAAATTTTAAATTAAAATTGATTTATAAATAAAATCATAAAATGGACATATTTGTGGTATGTCATGATGTTGTAGTATATGTATAAATAATGTAATGTTTAAGTCAAATGAAACTTATCTCTCTCCTATACTATTTATTATTTATTTATATTGAAACCTTTCAAGTTCCTTTCTCATTGCTTTCTGAAGTATGCAGTATATTAAGGTCATCTTAAGCCACCCTACTCTGTAATAGACACCAGAGCTTCATGCTTACCTAATTTACTTAACTAGGCCCTTTTTATTTCATAATCTATTTAAACGACTATCCTTTTACCAGCTTATTATTTCCTGCATCCTTCCCACAACCACCATTCTATTCTCACATGTTATGAAATAAAAAAGTACACTTCAAAATACAGGAGAAAAAACCTAAGACCTACAATGTGATTATGTATAGCATGCAAGTTCCCAGTGTTATGGTTACAGAAATTGCATGTTTTTATTTATCTTGAAGAAGTAAGAATACAAATTGACTTGTGGTTCATCAAAAGAATTTAGACAAGTGGATAGGAACATCATCCTGAATAGGCTATGCTTATTGAAAACCTTGAATATTTGTAAATATGATGTAGATATTAAGCTATATGCAATTTTAGAAGCCTTGCTAAGGAAGTATATTTGAAAGATGAGTAAATAATATTCCCTTTTCTAGGCCACTTGTAAACAAGCAAAGATATGGTATATATCATATCTTCTAGTGAATTTTAACATATGGTACAGTGAATTTCAAAGCCTGACTATGAGCTCAAAAGAAAGACAAGAGACCCACAAGATTTCCCCACAGCTCTTTGAGACAAGTAACACAAGTTTCTAGACAAAGTCCAAAATTTGTTCCTATTTACTCAAAGCCACTGTGTTTTTTTTTAAAAAAAAAAAAAACAAACTAGGGCTAATAGGTGGACATCTTCTGAAAGCCACAGGGTAACAGCAGGCTATGAAGCAGAAAGGTGGGGTAGATAACTAATTCAGGAAAAATAAAATGGAACATAGATTTGTTCCCATAACTTATAGAAATAGTGACAGATATTTTCTGTTATAGAGTAAACTAAATATAGATGAAAGTCATGATTTCAGTCTGCAGAAATACGGTGTCTCATCTTGAATAAATAGTAAATGAAATTTAAAAGAAAATTTACTATGGAAATGATCAAACAACCATTTATAAGACTCGTTTCAAAAAAGAGTAAGGAATATTTGGAAAAGGGCTTTTTTTTTGTGCTACAATTCCCCCAATTCACATAGTTACATACAATTTTGACAAAATTTTAACCCACTTTGTTCAGTGTCAAGAAGATAAATGTGTTTTCACAATATGTGGAATCTGTTAGATGGCACAGTAGTCACAGAAAGCTGTAGATAGCTTCTACCGCATAAAGAGGCAAGTACAGGAGACTGAAAGCTAGTATGCTTTTCTTGATGTTACAAGATATTTGTAGAAGATTGAAGCCATTCATTGATAGCAAGAGTGAAGACTGGCAAACTTTTCCACCTCTTAAAGCAATATTGTGAATTGATGATCATATACAAGCACAGCATTGGCACATGTGATCACTTTTCTGTACACAGCTACCATAAAACACACATGTGGAACAGCATGATAAGCTCTTGTTGTGGCAAAAACTCTAAACTATGTCAACATCTTGGGTGAAAAAAAAGGCTATTGTGATTTCCCCACAACTTTTTGAGGAAGCTATCTTCTGAATAGGAGGGTTTTTGTGTGTGTTGGGGGGGGGGGTTCGAGACAGGGTTTCTCTGTGTAGTCCTGGCTGTCCTGGAACTCATTCTGTAGACCAGGCTGGTCTCGAACTCAGAAATCCTCCTGCCTCTGCCTCCCAAGTGAAGGGATTAAAGGCATGCGCCACCACGCCTGGCTTCTGAATATGAGGTTTTAAAATCTAATAAAGACATTATTCTATGCAAATGCATATGTTTTAATTATGGAACTAATTATGGCCCCTGAGATTCTCACATGGAACTACAGACAGAGCTCATTGAAACTATGTCAGTGCCAACACAGTGAGGTTCATACCTTAGTATCCAACCTCTAGAAGCATTACTCTGAAATGATAGTGGTCACCAGGGAAAGCTAACTACATTTCCATCTCAGTACATGCCCTTCATTTACAACAAATTTATTTGTTGACATACATGTCTTATACCTGTGCATATGAAGCTATACACCTTGCATTCTATAAGGGACCAGGATAATAAATATGCATGGTCTACCTCTCTGTGTGACTAACTGAAAACCAGTGTCATGGAAATCACTACATCCTTAACTCGTAGCAAGTTAGACTGTAAGACTTATCCTATTATAAAGGAGTGGAAACTGTGATATATATGTTACCTTGCCAATATAAACTGTTCTTACCCCCTTGAAGCAGTCATGATGTTTCTCTAAGACTAGTGCTAGCAGAGACATCTTCTGGAACCCACAGAATATAGCAAACTAAGCAACAGGAAAGTAGAGTAGATCTTCAATGCTCAGTGATTTCAATGCCCACAGAGAACAGCCAGAAAATATTTAATTCAGTCCCTTCCATCATCAACACTACTAAAATTTTCTTTCCACGCCACTATGAACACACATAATCACGGTAAACCATCATCTTTGTCAGCCCCAGAAGCTTGTTGGATACCTCTGAACATTGATATCTGAGTTATCTATACTAAGTAACTCTGAGTAATCTATCCTGGTAATCTACCTATTTGTCCATTGTATGCTTGACCTGTCAGTTTCTCTAAGTATCTATCTATTATCTATTTATGTATTTTCTCTAATACAAAATCTGGTAGGATCACAGATACATCTATTAATATAAATCATCAACTTAACAAGACCTCTAGTATAATAATCTGCTCAATCTATAACTGACATCAGCTTAAATTTCTTATTCTCTGCCCAGTTTAGATTCTGCAGTTCATCATTTATATTTTTAACTCTCAAAGACATTAATTTCCTTTAAATATTTTCTCCTTGATTTTGCATATATTTGGACAAACTTAGCTCTTTGGGTATTTACTCATAGAACACAACCCTATCACAAAAGTCAAACAATATTCGTGAGTTATACTTAAAATTTTTATCAGAAATTGTTAATAGATAGTTAACATAGCCTGACAAACCCAAAGTATTCCTTATTTTGAATCGGTCTTCTTATTCTGGAGTATGATCATGGCACAGTCTTTTCTCAAAGCTTTGTACTTTTGCCTCAAACTATCTCCATTCTCATTTATGCGGCTGTAATGAGAAGTAAGAACAAGGCATCACTTCCATGACCAATAAAAACTTCTCTCCCAAGACATCTCCTATGCCCTCACTCTGCTGTGTACTTCTTATTTTCAACAAGAACACAGAATATCTAAAACTTAACAAACATCAGCCTCTTGCTCTCCTATGCTTTTGTCTTGATTCTATTGAAGAATCTTAACACCATCCATCATTTAGAGAGGCCACTTCTTATATTTCTAACTGTCCTCTGTGCTTTCCTTGATTACAATGTTTCTGTACCATTATATTCTGTCAGTGGTGTGAACAGAATACTTGTGTCTATAGTCTTATACTGTTGCAGCAGTATACTTCCTAGCTCCTACAAAGTGAGCAACCTTTCTCCTCCATGCCCTTCTACCATGATGTTTCTGTATCACCATAGTATTAAAGGAAATGGATCTAGATGACTATGAACTGAAGCTTCTGCAGCCATGAGCATCAAAGGATACTTTCTTCTTTAAGCTATATATCAGGAAATTTGCCACAGGAACAAAACATGCTTTCTTACTATGACTTTTTTAAATTGTAATTTCTATGTTTACATAAATAAAGTGGTTTTAATCACTATCTTATGTGAGCCTTAAATCACTGCTTTTCATGAATATATATATATATATATATATATATATATATATATATATATATATGCTATTTGAGCAGTTAAATGAACAGACTCTTCCTCATTTTAGACTTTCACAGTCAAGTATCAGCATTTCAAATGAAGCATTTTCTGACAATGCCTTTCATATAATTCATATTTATGGTGGAAAGATGCCCTGGGAGAATAGCAAAGGTTTTACACATCTTGAAGATGTACCCATAATTTTCTTCTATATCTGGGCTACTGGCCAAGAAAAGTGCTCCTCCATTGGGGGCCCTGTGTTCCCTCCAATAGTTGACTGTGAGCATCCACTTCTGTGTTTGCCAGGCACTGACATAGCCTCACAAGAGACCGCTATATCAGGGTCCCTTCAGCAAAATCTTGCTGGTATGTGCAATAGTGTCTGGGATTGGTGGCTGATGATGGTATGAATCCCTGGGTAGGGTAGTCTCTGGATAGTCCATCCTTTCATCTTAGCAAATGGATGTATCTGGAGGATATCATCCTTAGTGAGGTAACCCAATCACAAAAGTAGTCACTAGATTTGCACTCACTAATAAGTGGATATTAGTCCAAAAACTTAGAATACCCAATATACAATTTGCAATACACAAGAAAACCAAGAAGAAGGAAGACCAATGTGTGGATACTTCATTCCTCCTTAGAATAGGGAACAAAATACTCCTGAAAGGAGTTACAGAGACAAAGTTTGGAGCTAAAAATGTGCTTTCTAAGAGGGCAATGACCTAGAGTAATTACAACTTTAGGACAAACTTCAGTAGGAATTATCGCTTGCATCAGGTGCATACTGTGTTTATTCTGAGAGATCATAACTGTCCACACATACAGAATATTCTGTGTTTGACTGTCTTTGCAATGTTGGGAGTAGGAGAGAACTTACCTCTGTTCATAAAGAAAAGAGGTGCCATATTATATTACAGAATATAAATATAGTGTGTGACGGTGAAGTCGTGGCCCTGGAGGAGAACCTTCTGCTGTCACTTCTCTAAACCACTCTAACTTCTAACTGTACTCCATAAAAATCATCTTTATACCCACAGGTATAAAGTGTAGTTTTCACCTTCATCTAAGGAACTTCTTTGTATAGAAGACAGAAACCATTTCAGGGATACACAACTGGTCAAAATGCATAGAACAAGTGACTATAAAATACCCAAACTCAATTGATGCCCTTACAATGCAATCAATACACCCAGGGCTTAGGGGAGCGTGGCAGAATAGAGGACAAAAAGATTGTAAGAGTCAGTAAACTACATGACAGTAGCTTTCATACACGACAAGGAAGCTCTACCCATGAAATCTCAACAATATAGTTGACTAAACAAGACATGATAATTACAGCATCAAAAAACTGGGGGTCTGTGTGCCAGCAATTCCTAGAAAGATGCTGTACTGGCTAGTTTTGTGTCAACCCGACACAGCTGGAGTTACCACAGAGAAAAGAGCTTTAGTTGGGAAAATGACCCCATGAGATCCAGCTGTGGGGCATTTTCTCAATTAGTGATCAAGGGGGAGAGGCCCCTTGTGGGTGGGACCATCTCTGATCTGGTAGTCTTGGATTCTATAAGAGAGCAGGCTAAGCAAGCTAGGGGAAGCAAGCCAGTAAGTAACATCCCTCCATGGCCTCTGTATCATCTCCTGCTTCCTGACCTGCTTGAGTTCCAGTCCTGACTTCCTTCAGTGATGAACAGCAGTGTAGAAATGTAAGCTGAATAAACCCTTTCCTCCCCAACTTGCTTCTTGATCATGATGTTTTGTGCAGGAATAGAAACCCTGACTAAGACAGATGCTCAAGGAAAAGGAACTTTGCAAACACTCCTCAGAAGATTAGAAAGTTTCTTCTAATGAGAAAAAAATGAAGTACAATTCCCAGCAGAAACAATTTTGATTCCACCAATCCTGGGATGCACCTTTTCAGCCAAGAATCTCAGCTCTTGGGGCAGTGACGTAGATCTAGAATTCTATCAAGGGAAAAATATTGAACAAAAGCCTCTCACCTATTATTGGTGTGAATCCAATCAAAACACTAAGGTGTGGAGGGCCTGGTGTATGACCTGAACTTGTAGGGTCTGGAGCTGCATCACTAAGGAGAGCACCATTGGAAGTAAACAGCACTGTACGTCAAGGAAAGAAACAAGAAAATTTTTATATATACATTATTGGAGTTCATATGATAGGAGATATGAAAACAGCTGAGTTAGATGAAAAAAGAAATTATTCTGAATTTAATACTGAGATTGTAGGCAATGTTTTATGAACATGTGATAGGAAGGAACTCAAGAGAGTTGCATTGACTGCATAGTATGAAGTGAATGAGAACTTGCAGATCTAGCAATAACGAGGAAGACACAATTGAGAGATGATAAAGAGGCAAGATGTAGAAGATGACATGTAAGAGTGATCACACAGGTGTGGATGATAGCTATCTCAAAAACTAAGAAGAAATATTTGAAGGAAGCAAAAATGCTGGAGGAATAAGAATAATCTCGTGCCCTTCAGTCATAATTTAGATGAGGAAACATGTAATTGCTTATTTTTGGTGGAGAATTAAATGTAGAAAAAAGCTTACTTTGGTGACTTATATATTTATTTTCTGGTTCTATGCTTGTGACAGTTTTGTGTGGGTGTGTGAGTGTGCATGTGTGTGTGTGTGTGTGTGTGTGTGTGTGTGTGTGTGTGTGTGTGTGTACTACAGTGTGTGCGTGTGTGTGATGAAACAGAGAGTTGAAGGCGACTGGGTTGAATGATGTG
>NC_034611.1:37772194-37791494 GCF_900095145.1 Mus pahari
TGTGTGTGTGTGTGTGTGTGTGTGTGTGTGTGTGTGTGTGTGTGTGTGTACTACAGGACTACATACCTGCATGCAAAAGTTGTGTAACTCAAAATTGTTGATGAGGGATACACAAGGCATATGGATTATTAGAATGGCTAATAATCTCATCTCAACATTCATCTGCAAATTCTTTAAAGTACACATCAGGACGCTCCATCATCCATAGTCATGCCACTGTAAGATGAGAAAATCTCTCCCATCTAAAGCTTCAAGGAAAAATTCTGCCAGTGAAACAGAAAATCTGCCCCGTCAGTCGATAGTCTCTCGAAGTTAACAATAATGAGTCTAGCAAATGCGCTTTAATTCATTTAATCTGCAAAGTGAATTTCATGGGTGCTTAGATTCCAAATTCGAATCCTAATGCACCACTTGTATTGTGCCTTATATATATGAGTGTTCAGCACAGTGGTTACCAAAATGTCTGTAGCATAAATACATTTAGATACAATACAATGCTTATTGAGATATATGGAAAATGAAGGCAGTTTCCTTCATGAGAAGAGATAATTGCGTCATTGGGTAATTAAATATACATTGAATGTGCACAATTTTTTAGTGACAAGTAATCAGAAGATAATAAAATATCTTATAGAATGTATTATATAAAAATCACTATATAATATAACAGAAAAACTCAGCTGGGGTTGGGGAAATGACTCCGTGGTGAAAATGCTTGCTGTGTAAATATAAATACCAAAGTTCTGATCCCTAGGATTGTGGGTGGGCATTGAAAGGTACACATAGCTCTAGCACTCAAGAAAGTGGAATTGGGATCTCAAGCAAGCTGGCTATATGGAGAAGCCTTATCAGTGAGCTCTGGATTCAGCTGAGAGACTATACCTCAGGAGTGAAGAGAAAAGCCATTTGGAAAATAAAATACAGACTTCTTACCTCAACCTTAAGCCTTCACAAGCACATAAACACACGCACATACACGCATACATCTATACATATGTAAACACACTTGTACATCAAATCATGTATATTATATACATATTTAGGAAATTAATAGACTTAGGTACATGATGTTTCATCTTATCCCAAATACTACCACTTGTTAGCCAAGAGAAATTAAATTTTAACCTAAATTACTCTTTTTTTTTACTCTTTCTATTTTTTCTTTTAAAAAATGACACATATAATGCCTAGCTCATACAGTTGTCGAGGATATTAAATTAAAAACCTATGTAGAAATACATGTGCAAACCACTCACTATAGCACAATGTGAATTTCAGGCATCTTTTAATCATCTGTAATTAAAGAGATACATAGAAAGAATACAGGAATAAAATTAAGTTCAAGATACAAGTGGAAAACAAGAGAGCAGCAGCTATACAAAGAGGTCTAAAAGCAACTGTGCCCCAAGCATATGAGTCAATATCCCAAAAAGTAGCAGGAAAATTAAACATGATTATTCAATAGTCTTTTAGGTTCCATGAGGAAAGACTCTGGAAGGGAAGAACTATGAAGTCCACAGATTTCATTTCTAAATTATGATTTAGTGAAAAACCACATAATCCAAATGGTTTAAGGACCAATTAAGTAGTTAACTGACAAAAGCTAAGCTATCTTTTTTTTTTTTTCTTAAGACAAATTAATGCTCTGAAAACTGTGGCATGAAATTTAGAATGGGCAACTTTTCAAAACATGTGCTGAAACTTTTTGCTGTTTTTAATTGGTAAGAAAGAGTATCAGATAATTAAGAGGGAGCTAGCTAAGAGGTTAAAAATGTGCACTAATCTTGCCTGAACTCAGGTCCCAGCACCCACATCAGACAGCTCATATCACCTGTAACTCCAGCTCCAGAGAGATCTGGCATCTCTAGTTGCTATGGTAATCTGCACTCACATATTCATATGTCCCCTAGCCATGTCCATATATATACATATATGTGTGCGTATGTATAAATTAAGATAACTTTCTAGAAAGAAGTGAACTTAATAAATGGAACTTTTATATTATTTTATATCATACTGAAAATAATGTATATTAAATGTTTTAAATATATTGACTACAAACTAACCGCAGTGCTAAAGTTGATTTTGAAAGTTAAAGTATCTATTTATTAAGAAGGTATGGAGTCTAATTTTAGAAATCGAACATAAAAGATAAAAATTGAGACTTTTTAAATTCAAGGTAGTCCAAACTTGCTGGTGATTAGAGTTACTTGGGAAGACTATATTTTCAGGGATCGTTTCTAGAGTTTGTAGAGTTACCTGGGCATGCATAAACTATCATCGAAGGCTTCATCCCAAGATTCTAATTTAGTATGTGCAGGTGAGTTCTGAGCCACAGAATTTTTAAAAGCTCCTCGGGTAATTCTAATGTAAAATTAATGCTAAGTATCTCTCACCTCAAGATAAGGTGTATGACCCTTGAGTGGATTCCAGAGCTTTAATTCATGGCCATACTCTTTAAACACCACCTCTACAAGTCATTGTGTAGATAGAATAAAATTACAACAAGTTCTATTTTGAATACTAAAATATTTTAATATAAAAATGTGCCATGCCCTGATCATTTTGCAGACACTTGGCTTCTTCAGATCCTGCCACGCCCAACCAGATTAGCTCTTCCTTATTCTTTTGTCATAATTATCTGTTCCATATCAACTTTGTTGAAAAGAATAAATCACCACCTCTCAGTGCAGAGCATCTCAGGCCACTTTATGCATCTGAAATATAAACTAATGCTGAACCATGGTCTACTATCAGCATTAGTTATTTGATTTACAGTTTATAACGCAATCAAAACAAAACAAAACTAAATAATGAAGACCACCACATTACTTAAGAGTTTTCCTTTGGGTGATACGATATTTGTTAACTGCGAAGTGTGTCTTCAGCTAGTATATCATTTTGCTCAGAGAAAACCACATGTTTATAATCCGAAGGACGTTTAAAATGTGAAATTTTTTTCTGTTAGCTTGTTTCTATTAGAAAACAAGAAAATGCAGAATGTTTAACTCGGGAATCTCTTGAAGGGGTTTAGAGGAACTCTGGTAGTGTAACGTTGAACGTGTAAGATGACAGGTTCAGTCCACAATACCAAGACAGAAAATGAGTGCTAGAGTGACAGGAGAAGGAGAAGAGGAAAGAGAAGGAAAAGGAAAAGAATGGATATGAAAGAGAGTGCACACACATTATTTACACACAGCTTAAGAACTGCCAAGCTTCCCGGTGACTGAGCACTGCCTAGTGCCAGAGAGAAGTGTAAGACCACATTGCTCTTCCTTTCTCCTGAGGCAAGTATATGACATCCTAGTTATATCCATGAGCATGCTCTCTGGTGGCTAAAAAATATTACTTGGATCAAGTCATATTTTCTATCATTTTTATTTTGCTTTCACTAACTTTATAAATGAGAAACTTGAAGATAAATCATTCACAGAACAATTGTCAGGGTCCTGAAGCAAAATGCCAAAGACCACTGCAAATTCCAATGACGCTCTAAAGAAAAACAATCTCTCTCTCTCTCTCTCTCTCTCTCTCTCTCTCTCTCTCTCTCTCTCTCTCTCTCTCTCTGTGTGTGTGTGTGTGCACTCAGGACTTGTGAAATGCACATTCTACCACTTCCAGCCTCCAAAAGGGCTTTTGGGTTTCAATAATGCCTCATAAATAAAGCCTTTTATGTCTTACAGTTGTTAAACGGACTATTGCCTGTTCAAGAGGGTCCGTTGACATGCGACTGTTTCTTAATGTGAGTTTTAAGGAGTGTGGCATGAGGCTGCCCTTGTACGACAGGAGACCCATAAATATCAGCTCTTTCCCAGAAGCCAGATGAGAACATCCAAGAGGAGAGGAAATTCTAGCTGTGGGGTTCCTTTTATTCCTTAACACAAATATCGCTTACGTTTTGTCAAAATGAAAACTTCATCCTTTTCATTGATTTTTATTTTTACTTATTTATCACACAAAGTTCATTATGAGCAAAAGCAGAAAGCTGAAAATAGAATCATCAAGGGGAAAAAAACCAAATAACTCAGAAATGTTATTCTGAGAAATGAAGCCTTTTGGGGGGGGGTGAATGGGGAGATGGGGAACTCACTTGTAATCAGCCACCCAATGGATAGAGTGAAATTCCCCAAGCATCTGTACTCTTTTTGTGATGGGTTCTCTCTAGACTTTTCTAAGAGCTGCAGGAGACAACTGTATTCGGTGACGACACACCCTTTTAATGTCAGGTGACCACTTCAAAGACACCTTTTGATATATTAATTAATTCAGAAAGCATTTATTAAAAAAAAAAAAAAAACCACGAGAGTGCCTGGCCTGGTTCTCCATGACGGGAATGGTCCTTATTATAGGGTAAACAACTAGAAATTTTGCTTAATAATCAATGAGACATACCCTCCTGGCTCTGAATGTACACACACACTAAGAAAATGATTAGCTCTCGGATTTGTCTAGAGACCTAATTAGTTTTGATCACAGAGAGGCCCTTTGAATATACTTGCTCTACTTTTAAACTTAATGGGCTCATCCCTGCCTTTTCGGCAGCTGAAGAGACAGGGCTTGTTCCATTCACACAGCTTAAGATACCTTGGCAAGGCCCTCAGGAGGAACAGCGAGATGGGCAGCGCTAAGTAAGGCTGAGGAGAATTCTGACCTGGATTTTTGTCCTTCTCATTGACAAGCTCTACCTGGCTTCCCAGCATCGTTGGACTCTAAAATCTTCATCTTGAAGTGTTTTTTTCCAAGTGACTGAATCACAAGCTCAGGGAGACAGGTGGCCTCCTAATCCCAGCTCAATTTAGATCCATAAAACACTGAATGTCACCAATGCTGACAGCTGCTGCTTCAGCACAAACACTGAATTCAGTCTTCCTCTAACTTTTATCTTAGTTTACACAAGACCGAGGAGGAAGCATGTTGAGACTCGGAGCTCCTAAGACTTTATGTTGTTGTTGGGAACTTTTCAAAAGTCAGTCATGGCATTCAGGTTTTTTGCTTTGTTTTGTTTTGTTCTCCTCCCTCCCTCCCTCCCTCCCTCCCTCCNTGTGTGTGTGTGTCCATGCACGTATGTTCATGCACACATGTGTGTATGTCACAGTGCACATATGCATATGTGGAGGCTATAGGACAACTTTGTGGAGTTAGTTCTCTCTTTCTACCATTGGATGGGCTCTGGGTTTTGAACTAAAGTTACCAGTCTAGTATAATAAGTACCATTACCTGCTCCTCCCTCTTGCCAGTCCTGCTGTTATCATTTTAAGCACCACTTCGCTTGCAAAACATAAAATATTGAGCCAGAAAATTTTGAAGTGACGTTTACCTGGAAAAATGATAAAGTCAAAATTTGCAGGCATTTATTTTCCCAGTTTCCTTTCTGTGTGTAGATGACTGTATGTGTGGTAGAGGTCTTTAATGTCTATGTACATGAGTGCTTGCTTATATGTGCACGCAGTGTATGTGCCTGTACATACATGCAGAGGCCAGCTGTGCATGCATCAGCTGTCCTTCTCTAGCACTCCTCACGTTGACCTTGAGATAAGATCTCCAGCTGAACCTACGGTAAGCTAAAGGACAGGCAGCATCAGTGGTTCTCAGTTCTATTCCCTAGTCATGCCATAGCACTTGGGATTACAAACATATGGTACTATGTTCATTTTTTATGAGTCCTGAGGATTGCTTGGTTAACTCCTGTTACCAGTGGGTTTCTATCATGATGAAACGCTATGATTGAAATCAGCTTTAGGAAGAAGGGGTTTATTTGTAGTCTGTCATGCAAGAAAATAATGTGTGGAAATGAAAGAAGAGCAAATAAAATAAATACTTGCACTCTCTCTGGCCATGACTTTAACTGGATTTTTTTTTTGTCCCTGTTCTAGGCAACTTACAATTTTGTAAATCATTCTGCTTTATTTTGTTGATAATCCTCACCATGGGTTTGTGTGAAGTCTGTCAGGCTTCCCAGGACATCTCAAGGCATTGATCAAAACATACAAATGTTTGCTATTGATAACGATAGTCTTTATCCCAGTTCCCATGGAAACTCTTAATTTCTTTCCAGTTTTCCTGTACCCATCAAATTTATCTGTTTACCTCATCTTTCTGTACATTACTGATCTGAATCCCATTACGTTCCTCTTGTGTCACTGCAACTGGAGGGCCACAGTTTCCCCACCCTCCAGTCCTCCAGTCCCTCTTCCATCTCTGTTCTCCTCTGTATCTGTTCCTCTCCCTTCCCCTTTAGAAAACAGCAGGGAGAGAGGTGTCAATTATTAAAGAGGTTGGTCCTGGAAGTGAAGCCCAACATTCTGAATCAGGACAAAATGAAGTAAAAATGCTTCCAGGGAATCTATGAAATATAGAGACTACACCTGCCCCAGGCTCAGATGCATGGAGTGGAAAACTGTTGTAAGAACGTTCAAGAACAGTTTTCTTTCAGGATAAAGCCCTGGGATGTCCTACATACACAGGACTATCTGAAGATTGATTTTTCTGTGTTCACTCAAGAAAGTGCTCTGGCCTTGTCAACTTGATGTTGATTTTGCACGTGTCCAGAAACCAAGAGTTATGAGAAAATGGAAGTTGCTACAGAAATTTCAAACAAGAGCCGGCAAGTCGATCAGTATAGGCAGCGTAGTGAAGGGCAAGAGGCCTGCACAGTGCTCCTGATGGAGCAAAGCATAATAAAGTAGAAGGAAGTTTCAATAGAGACCTCAGGACAACAGAGTGGCCAGAGCTTGAATTGTCTGCAGAAGAAACTGCAAGCTGTATATAGAGTCAGTCCAAGATGGGCAATGTGACTTTCAATCAGTAAAGCTCTAGGGATAATATTTGAGCCCCTAGAAACATAGACGCATGCTTCCCCCAACAGCGTGACTTAAATTCTATCCAGATATGGAAATAGATTTGATGTTTTCCCTGCTGAATTCCAGTCTGACTGTAAGCCCAAATCCTCCCTTATACAGTCCTGTTACCTTTTGGAGTAGAAACCCTTGTTTCTCGTCTATGTCAGCACTGTATTTGGGAAATGCCTAAATTCTCTAACTTTTTCTTCTCATTTTATCCATTTATAAAAGATCACAATTGACTCTGCCCTATGAAAAAACCTTGGACTTGGACATTCAACACTGCTGAAAACATAGACTTTGAGATACTTAAGAATGGAATGAATATATTTTGCCCTGTGAATTGGACATGATTATTTTATGATCACACATGAGATGCTTCAAGTTTAACATAAGAATCCTGAAAGTATCTTTCAGTCAGAGTTGCTATATTGCTCTGCTATGGATCTTCAGGAAGTAAGGCCTATGGCAGGTCCTTAATTCATTTGAGATGTATTCTTAAGTGAGACACCAACCCCCCCATCCTCTCTGCAATTCCTTCTCTTTTTGTTCTTTCTGGCTAGAAATATGAGCTCTCAGTCTAACATACACTTCTACCATGATGTGCTTCCCTATTCAGAGGCCAATCCAATGATACTGCTGTTATTACTGACTGCAACCTCCAGGACTGGCAGCTAAAGTAAATTTCTCTAGCTATCCCACATAGCCTGCATCATATACTCAGCTATAGTGTCTGAAAACTGATGGTGAACTGGGGTCAAAGTTCTCTACTTCCTATATGACCCGTCTCACACATTTACTTCGTTACAGTTAATATTCTAGATGATTATGGACTGACTACACATAATCTAATCAGTTTAAGCACACTGAGGTATGAATAAAAAATAATATTCTCCAATAACAAAATTTTAACAAATATGCAAAACAGGAGTCATATTAAGATTATAGTTATTATCTGTCCATTTTAAAATTTATCTAGACACTTCCCCATGCATACACATTTAATATAAACATAATATTTTACTATCCACGAATGAAAAGGTATGGTCACCTGGGAGTTAGGAGTATAACTCAATGGCAGAGCATGCGCATAGCATTCACGTTGCCTATCTTCAGTTCTCATCATTGCAACAACAACAAAAATAATAATACATTTTGAAACAAAGAAATGGCTGATTTGGGGCATGGACTATACTCGGATACAATTAACATAAGCATGAACTTTGTTTGCATCACTCTTCCTCCAAGTTACTAAATCGATGAAGAAAGCTGGAGAGACATTATCATTGAGCCAATTAGCCAATAGGTCAAAATTCTGGCACACAATATACAAATAACAACACCACTGTGTATTCTCTTATTGCCAGGTACATATAATTTGTAAGTAACTTTCCCAGTCACATACAAATCTCAGACACAGTCAAGATAACTGCTTTTTAAAATAACTTAACCTTTGCAATTCTCACTGCCTTCATGGGGGGGGTGGAGTGGGGGGGGCTTCCTCTTCATTTTTTTCTCAACTATAACTAGAAGAGCAGGCCACATAGCACACGCACACAAAAGTTTTATAAAACAACAAAAATATTATCACAGACAAATCTCAGGTAGAGATTTTCAAGTGAAAGTTTCACTGTGGAGTCCTCAAATTCAACCCCAGCAAGGCCATGAGACTAATGTGTTGGCAAGAGGAAGGATCCAATGCAATCCATGTTCTTAAGAAGCCCTGGCACATCCCTGGCTCACTCTGCAACTGGCATAACCCTGCCAAGTTTGTACGGACTAGGACAACTAAGTCCCAAGTTATAACTTACCTCCAGGTTGCATTTATTCAACAGAGGCTATTTCACATGTTGGTAAGATAGTTCTGTCTGGCCAAGGAGCATGCTTGTAGACTTAGCTCTGAACTGTCAAAAGCCTCACACCTTAGCACAAGGGAATGGCTGCTTGGACCCTGAAAGGAGATGGGACATCCACAGCAATTATTAGAAATGCACTTGTAGCAAATGGGAGCCCAACAGCACATAACGAATATGTGAGTTCAAGTAGGAAAACTGAAGTTTCTTTTAGAAGCTTCCTAAGCTTCTTTTTCCTGCAGTACATAAGTCCATCCAGTCTTTTTCACTTGTGATGCTGTTAAAGTATGTAATGGGAGATGCTTGGGTAAATGCTGGAGTCACTGTTGATTACTTTCAAGTATTTTACAAACATGTGTCTTGATGTACATCCCAAATATTATTTGGAAATTAAAGACCTTGTTAGTTGTTTTAAGAGTGAAAAATTATAGAGAAAACCATGAGAGTTAAATTAGAAAATCATAACCAAGAGCATAAATGTACTAAAGGAAAGGTTTCCTAAAAATAGATAATAGAGTTTTAACAAGGAGGTTAAATGAAGGATAATATGGGGGGGGAGGGATAAATAACACTAAAGATGTTTGGAAAACTAGTATGGAAAGGTATTGTTTTATGCTTACTTTAAAAATAGGCATTATATAAAAGAAATCATGCTAGTTCAGATTATAATGCCGCAGACTACCTAACAAAAACCCTAGGGACAAGCATGAAAAACCTTCCTTCAAGTTGTTGGATAGAGGATTCAAAGATCCTCCTAAAATAGTATAAACTAGTGCTCTTTCTAATGATTCTCTCCCAGAACTTGAAGGTAGGATCCTGTTGCTGAAGATACTACACTTTAGAAATAGGACTTGCAGGAATCAAACTGAAACTGAGCTGGAAGCATCCCCACTGAGGATTATTTCTCAGCTTTTGGAAGGTGACGTGTAAACGACCAAGGGGTGGGGTGGGGGCACAAATCAATAATCCTAGCTGTAAAACCTATAAACTGCCACAATGATCATCAAGGGAGAGTT
The DNA here is from genome assembly GCF_900095145.1 of Mus pahari. NCBI lineage: Eukaryota > Metazoa > Chordata > Mammalia > Rodentia > Muridae > Mus > Mus pahari. The sequence continues at coordinate 37,781,903 of NC_034611.1, forward strand.
AGGCTCCAGGGCATGCTTTTATCTTGGGTACAACCAACAACCGTCTGACTTAACTTACAGCCCACTCACCGAGGACAACCATACTTAGACTGCAAACCCAGCAAATGAACTAGGACATGGACTCTAGAGAGGAAACTACTATTGCAATTTTACTAAACCAGTATACTTTCTTTCTTACTAATTGAAGTTGTCATAATTCTTTTTGTTGTTTTGCTGATGCTTTTATTTTTTTATTTTTAAAATTCTTTTATTAAATTATGTTATTTACTTACATGCCAAACGTTGCCCCCATCCACTGGGACTTTAACTTTGTAAAAGGTAATAAATATGTATCAATTTGCATTCTTCTACATGCAAACTGACAGTTAGACCAGCACCATTTGTTGAAGATGCTTTCTTTTCTCCACTATATGAAGTTCTAGCTAGAACAATTAGACAACAAAAGGAGATCAAGGGAATACACATTGGAAAGAAAGAGGTCAAGGTATCTCTATTTGCAGATGATATGATAGTATATATGGGCAACTTCAAAAATTCTACCAAAGGACTTCTACAGCTTATAAAAAAAACTCCAGCAAAGTGAATGTATATAAACTTAACTCAAATAAATCAGTAGCTGTCCTTCATATAAATCATAAGCAATCTGGGAAAGAAATTAGGGAAACAACAACCTTCACAATAGCCACAAATAATATAAAATATTATCTGTAATTCTAACCAAGCAAGTGAAATATCTGTATGACAAGAATTTTAAGTCTCTCAAAGAAGAAATAGAAGACCTCAAAAATGGAAAGACCTCCTATGCTCATGGATCGGTAGTATTTACATAGTAAAAACGGTCATCGTAACAAAGGAATCTACAGATTCAATGAAATCCCAATAAAAATTCTAACTCAATACTTCACAGACATGGGAAGAACAATTCTCAACTTCATATGGGAAAACAAAACAAAACAAAAAAACCCAGGATAGCAAAATTTTCAATTTTTTTTCAAAAAAAGAAAAAAGAAAAGAAAAGAAAAGAAAAGAAAAGAAAAGAAAAGAAAAGAAAAGAAAAGAAAAGAAAAGAAAAGAACTTCTGGGGGAAATCACCATCCCTGAACTCAAGCTGTACTACAGAGAAATAGTGATAAAAACTGCATAGAATTGGTACTGAGGCAGACGGGTTGATCAGTGGAATAGGGTCTATGACCTAGAAATAAACTCATACACCTATGGACATTTGATCTTTGACAAAGAAACCAGCACACATTTCTAAGTGCATTCTAAATACTTGTCCTTTTCCCATAGAGAAGTGTAGTGACCCCTAATCTAAGAAACTTTCTTCACAATAGAGTCCATTGCAGAGCTTCATAACTGATCAAAATGTAGACAACTGGTGAGAATATTTAATCCCAATATATAAATTTTTAACACATCATCCATTTCTAAGGATCACAAATGTCAACAAAGAGGGTTCAGAATGATTGTTGTAGCCAAAGATCAAGATGTCTGCTATGAGATTTTGTTTTTTTAGGTATGAAATCAGATCTGTACCCGTAAATTCTCAGAAATATAATTGACTAAAAATGACCTAAACAATGACAATATCCATTGACATACCAACATAGATGGAAAAAAATCTCACCAAACCCTACCCATAGATAAAAAGCTACAAGCAACTAATAGTTGCTGAAAGAGAGAGCAGGATTTTTCTTTGTTTTGTTTTGTTTTGTTTTGTTTTGTTTTGTTTTTTTTGTCTATGAAAAGCCTATCTGTTTGTTAACCAGTCCAAGCCTTTATCAACTATACATATGAACAATACTCAATCTAAGAGGGTTGCATTAATATACATGCATGTATGTGATATAGATTGATAAATATATATATGAAACAGTAATTAAAGAAACGTTCATGAATTTGATAGGGATAGAAATTATAAAGGGAGGAGGTGGAAATGATTTAAATAAAGGGTTCATATGTGATAGTCTCTATTTGTTTCAATATTTAAATAATAAATATAATTTAAAATATATTAACATGTACATGTGTAATGAGAGCAGAGACACAGAAAGAGAAACCCTATTTACATTTATGCATACACATATATCTATAAAAAATAAATAGTATATCACATAAGGCAATGATAAAATTATAATTGTGATGATGATATATGTATATATATTATTTCATGTAATATATTGCAATCAGAAAAATTACCTTAAAATCATTTCTCTTTATTAGAATCTTTACTCATATGATTAAATATTTATTACCTGTTATATATTTAAATTATAATTAAAACAGCTATATAAATAAATTTACAGCCATAGTCTACTTCATAAAAAGGTTGCTTTTTACTTAGTCCTCTTGTATTTGTGAGCTGACAAGAGAGGCCATATGAATAGACTAAATTTATAATATTTATAACCCAGAGGCTATAACTATCATGATAAATTTGTGTCTTAATTGATTCTGCTCTCTGTTATCCTAAACACTTTATTTCCATCTCTTTTGAAGCTTCTTCATTTCTGTAGTTCAATCCAGTGAATTTTTGTGGTTTCCAGATTAATGAATACTAGGTTTAATTTACATGCCACCAGTGTGATAAAGAAATTGCAACAAAGAAGAAGTGAAATTTCCATAAGAAGAAAATGATAAATAATTTGAGCCTACCATTTATGACAGGAAAATAATATTTTTTTCCAAAACACAAAACCTATCATTGTTACTGTGGATTGTCACAAAACCTTTGGAATCAGCTTCAATATAAATACATTTCAATAAAAATAAATGGGGTTACTATAGTTACAGTATGTCTCTCTGATGATAGGAAATGTCTTCAATCAGTTATAATAAAGTAGCTTAAGACTCTGTGACCCCAGGAGCTGTGTAACTCTTCACAGGATGCTCCTTCCTCTATTCCTACATTATCCTAGGTACCATATACTGTGATGCTGAAATTCTATAGAATCTTTATTCCACCTTACAATAACTCCTAGATATCTATCCACATCATTATTTATCTGATTGCTTGCTTTATACCTGGATGTTGAAACTGTCTCTTGGTGGACTCTGTGGTCCTAACCTCTTTGTGCTCTGATATGTCCCCAACATAACTAACAGGTCAAATATATGTTACTGTTTTCAAAGTATCTTAATAAAAATTTATAAAATGGAGTCTAAATTTTTTTGTATAGAATTTGACCATTTTCTTAGTCCTTTAAAATCTTTCATAACATCTGTTTTAGTCGCATTCATCTTGTCATGATCCTGCCATAAAATCTGTGGATCTAAGGCATTTTTATATGATCCCACTGGTTAAAATGATGTCGATCCTCTTCAAAGTTCTTTCCTGTGTTATATGCCACACGTGTCCAAGAAAAAAAAATGTATGTTGAATTCTCTGTCTATTTACTTAATTGAGTATCAATGGTATCACATCTTATCATGTAGACTAAGACATTTTAGAATCCTATTTACTTTGTCTTAATATAAGTTCACTCTTCTGTTCAGATAGAGTTCTGTGTGTGAGATGCATTATGACAAGCTTGAATATTAGTTAGGAAATCGGGTGAGATAAGTTCGAGTCATCAATCTACTACTCAGGGGAGTCAAACATTGAAGAAGTACATAATTTCTTTATGCTTTTGATGTCCTCCTAGTGAAATGAGCCTATCTGTAACACCTACACCTTAGAGATCCTTTAAAGATTCACTCACAATATCAGTGAATTTGCTGGGTGTGAAGTACCCATGTTTGCACCTCATTGCTGAGCTGTACCCCAGATCAAAAGGGTTTTGATATCATTCTTTTTTTACAATCATTAGGTGGGATGTATAATAAAGAAAAAATATAGTAAATGCATCCAAGTGTTAGTGCAAGAATTGAGTGATGGAGTGAAGTCTATGAGCACTTTAAACATATAATGGCTTAAAAGGATTTTCCGTTAACAATGATGCTGATATATCTATTTATCAAGATTTTATTGGAAATCTAAATGTCTAAACCAGTGAATACTCCAGAAGTAAAGATTAGATGCAAATTTGACATCCAAGAATTTAAGCACAACAAAAGAGTAAGCAAGGGTTAAAGTAACACAGCCCAAAGAAAGGGAACTGATACATGGAGAGAACACAGGGTGATTAGGAAAGAAGCAGGAAAGGATAGGAGATTGGAGTAAAATATTTTTGCAAACTTTCTAAGGACACATGGGATTGCTTTCAGATAAAGAAAGAGGCAGATCAATTCTAAACAGCAAGGACCCTTACAGAAGTATGAGGTATAAGACACTGTGATTAAAAACATACAGACACACACAAATATATCATAGTTAAATTTTACCACTATAGCTACACTTCGCTTGAGATGTACAGAGAATTAGTAAAATGTTTTAAGGAGTAAGAATACCAAAGGAAGTTATATTGCAGAATGATGATACATGTGTAGATGATATGAGGATAGTAGTGTGTAGAAGAGAAGTATTAGAAAGACTACACACAAAAAAAGATGAGAGATATTACAGCAATTCAAGCAAAATAGCCATATTTAGGAAGCTTTCAATAAATGTTAGTTGTATAAACCAGCAATTCTTACAATTTTCACCACTCAAGTCCAAGGCAGAAGCTCTGCCATTATTTTATTACTTAGAATTGGCCCACAATATAGTTGTATATCTACAACTCAAGGTGCATTTATTGAGCTCCAGCCATTATTCAGCATTGTACAGATGATGTGAGTGGAAAACTTATAAACTATCACAGAATTCTGCTCCTTCTATGGTTAAGTCAAACACCACCATTAAATACATCTATCACATTCTCTGTATTCATTCTATCTCATTTGCATGAAAATAGGTGCGTCTGGAAATCATATTATACTAACCGAATCAGAAAAAAAAGTCATGTTTCTAACAATTGAGGATTCTAAATTTTATGTAGATTCATATATATATTCCAATTCCAGAATGAATTGGAATAGAAGGAAGGAAGACTGGGAAAAAAGAGAGCGTGGGGTACATATAGTCAAAAATGCATGATATACTTGTGTGAAATGTCTTTATGATACCCATACTATAGACAATGGATACTCACCAACAGAAATTAACATTGAAAAGTATTATGCATTATTTTAGCCTCTCAGAAACCTCCAGACTACCAAAATAATATAATAAGAAATACAGAGACATAAAAAATGAATAACAATTATAAAACTTTAGCACTCTAAAATACCTGGTTTTTTTTTGTTTGTTTGTTTGTTTGTTTTGTTTGTTTGTTTGTGGTGGAGATTCTTTTTATTATTTTATTAGATATTTCTTTATTTAAATTTCAAATACTACCCCGAAAGTCCCCTTTACCCCCCCCCACCCTGCTCCCCAACCCACCCACTCCTGCTTCCTGGCCCTGGCATTCCCCTGTACTGGGGCATATGATCTTCGTAATATCAAGGGCCTCTCCTCCCATTGATGGCCGACTAGGCCATCCTCAGCTACATATGCAACTAGAGACACAGTTCTGTGGGATACTGGTTAGTTCATATTGTTGATCCTCCTATAGGGTTGCAGACCCCTTTAGCTCCTTGGTTACTTTCTCTAGCTCCTTCATTTGGGGCCCTGTATTCCATCCAATAGATGACTGTGAGCATCCACTTCTGTATTTGCAATGGAGATTCTTATTGCCTGGGACTGTGAAGTAATTTGTTTAAGTTGTGTTTATACTGAAATTTAAGAAAGAAAGCAACTATTGTATGTTTTCTCTTCTTATCACAGTGAAACTTTGGGCAGGTGGACTCAGTGTCAGTGTTGAGACAACACTAAGTAACTTGCTACCTCTGTAACAAGCATCTTGATAAACATAGCTGGATATTTCTTGATCAATTATCTTAGTCACTTCAAAATACCAATTAGCCCTGGTAAATGTTAATAATATAAGCAATAAAGAACAGATGGCAAAATGATCCCAAAACAGCTGCTATTTCCCTGTCAAACTCAAAGATGTGAGCAGTGTGTCTAAACAAGGTCTAGCCAAGAAACCATGCGGATGCAATTTCCGGCTCGAGGCCCATGCTGTATATCTTGAATCTAAAGCTGCTTAAAGGCATTTACAGGTGCAAGGGCCATAATGGTGCTGATGATCTCCCCAGTGTGGAGCGTTCTGAGATAACAGGCAGGTCACCTTCTGCAGGCCTGCCAGCGAACTTGGGGGATAATCTCTCCAAAGCTCAGGATAAGCTGCCTGGCATCATTCAGTTCCCTGCTCTCAGGATCTTCAAGAGCTTATGAACCAAGCTGAAGAGAACACTTAATCTAAATGCACTCTAGTGTTCCACACAAATGGGATCCACGCCATTATCAAAGACAAAAGGAGGATTTCCCTGAGTTTATCTGGAATGGCTGCTTATGCCTCACGCACTACCTGTTCTGTTTTGATTTCCACCTCCTTGCTGTGCCCACATCTTGTTCTTGTGTAGTTAGAAAGTCGAGAAAGTATCAAATGGATTTACAACAAAAACATGTTTTATTTAAAATCATTATGACTCCTTTTGTAATGTAAATAACATGTGTCTACCTTAAACAGCACAATATTTATTTAGAATAATTCATAATTTGCAAATGACACTTTCAAATGGCCAAACAGACCTAATCTTTTAGTAAAAACGCCTACACAGGACAGGTTGCGTGTTTCAATGAGCAAGGAATTTAAGCTTATGTTCTAATTTAAGATAATGCAACATTTCTGTTGATCGACTTCTGACAACATGAACAGAGACCCCACAAGGTCTTCCTTTTAGTGAAGTCTGTGTAGACTGAAAGCAAACTTAAGCCCAAGCAGTTGGTGCAGAGGCTTGGGGAAAATGAGCTTTTGCAGGGCAGAGCAATCGTGTCCGTAGTAAGGTAACTTAATGGCAGTTCCTATAAATTTGGAAAAAATTTTTAAAGACAGTAGAGAAAGGACTGAGCATGTTCTCTCTAGTAACATGTGGTCAGAATGGGGAATAGAACAGCAGAGTACTGCCGTGGACTGGGCTTTGCTTGCATATCGCCATATACAACTCAGCTTATTTTTTTCTCTATCTACCTTCTGGCACCCCACCAGCTAGAAATTGAAGAAGATACCAGAAAATGGAAAAATATCCCATGATCATGGATTGGTAGGATTAACATATTAAACAATAGCCATTCTACAAAAAGCAATCTGCAGGTCCAACGTTATACCCATCAAAGTTCTAACACAATTCTTTATAGAGCTTGAAAGGACAATACTCAATTTCATATGGAAAAACAGGAAACCTAGAATTCCTAAAACAATCCTGGACAATTAAAGAACATCCAGACAATAGCCAATCTGATTTTAAGCTATACTACAAAGCTTTAATAATAAAACATATATATTGTTATGAAAACAAGTTGATCAATGGAATTGAATAAAAATCCCATATATAAATCCACATACCTATAGAAACCTGAGTTTTGATAAGGATTCCAGAAATACTCAGTGGCAAAAAGAAGGTATCTCAAACAAATGGTGCTAGTCTAACTGGATGATAGAATATAGAACAATACAAATGTATCCATATTTCTCACCCTGCATAAAAATCAAGTCTAAGTGGATTGCAGTGGAATGTTAATCCAGCAACATGGCTGCTCTGTCAAGGGATCCCATCCAAAGACCTTTGGGTCTATGTAATCTGTCTGGGGTGACACATCTTTAATCTCTCTGGCTGGAATACAGACAAGCTCTTAGTACATACCTTTAATCACAAAAGAAGGTATAGTTAATTTGTAGAAGAAAGCAGCCAAGTTTGATAGTGATGTCTAATCGAAGAACAAAGTGACAAATCAGAGAAAGATTTGACAGAATGAGTCAGAGATAGGATAATTCTAACTCTTATTATAACAGGCAGAAAAGAGACACTTGCTTAAGACCAGCTCAGAGTGAATCAGAAGTGGTGGAAGGATTAATGAGTGCAGCTCAGTTCAGTTCAGAAAATGCAGTACAGTTAAATTCAATCAGTGCAATTCATGCAATGTAGGTGAGTTCAGTTGAGATCATTAGTAACTTTTATTTGTGAAATTCATGCAGTACAGGTCAGCAGAGGCAGTTGAATCCAGAGAATAAGATGAAGCCAAAAGATTAGAACAAGTTGCCAGTATTAGTGGAGGTCAAGCAGAGCAATTCAGTGAGAAGCCTAGAGAAAGCAGTTTGAATCAATCAGCTTGGAGAGGAGTTTGAGCCAGAATAGCTGAGTTGAACCAGCAATGCAGAGTTCAGAAAGAACTAAAAAGAATAATCTTATTCAGCATTAAAATACACTATCAATGGACAAAATGGCAACCCACAGAATTGGAAAAAACATTTTCACCATCCCCCTCAGCCAAAAGGGCTAATATTCAAAATATATAAAGAACTGAGGAAAGTAGATATCAACAAACAAAATTACACAATTAAAAGCAGAGCAGAGTGATAAACAGAATTTTCAATAGAGGTATCTTAAATGGCTGAGAAAACCTAAAATGAATACTTGGCATCCTTAGCCATCAGGGAAATACAAATCACAACTATTTTGAGATTTCATTTGACTCCTGTAAGAATGACTAAGAACAAAAGTGCAAGTGACAGGTCATGCTAGCAAGAACGCAGAACAAGAACATTCCTCCACTGGGAGTGCAAACTCATACAGCCACTATGGAAATCAGTATAGCAGTTCCTAAAAACACTGGGTATCAAGCTACCTCAAGACCTAACTATACCACTCCAGTGCTTATACCCAAAGGCTAATGATGCTCCATTCTACCACAAGGACCATTGCTTAACCATGTTTTATTGCAACTTTATTTATAATAACCAGAAACTGGAAACAACCTAGAAGTCCTTCAACTGAAGAATGGATAAAATAATTGTGGTGTGTCTACACAACAAATTATTACTAAGCTCTTTAAAACAATGACATCATGAAATTTTCAGAAAATGGATGGAACAAAAAAAAAAATCACCTTGAATGAGGTAACCCAGACCCAGAAAGACAAACAGGTTACATACTCACTTATAAGTGGATATTAGCTGATAATAAAAGGACAATCATGCTATGGTACAATGATCCAGAAGGGCTAAGTAACAAGGAAGGCTCAGGGTGACACAAGATTCTTCTAATCAGGAGAAACCGAATAGATATCTGGGTTGACTTGCAGCAGGTGGAGATGGGAACAGGAGGGATCATGTAGGGTGTAGGAAAGAACAAGGGAGAGAGTAATGGAAGAAATTGCAGGAATTAGGGGGCATTTAGAGACAGTATAGTAGAAACCTCTGGATTCCATAAGAGTGATCCTAGTAAATCCCCTAGTAATAGAGGATACAAAAAGTGAACTGTCCACGTTCTTTTTTTTTCTTTTAATTATTTTATTAAATATATTCTTCATCTAAATTTCAAATGCTATCACGAATGACCCCTATATCCTCCCCCACCCTTCTTCCCTACCCACCCATTCCCACTTCTTGGCCCTGGCGTTCCCCTCTATGGGGCATATAAAGTTTGCAAGACCAAAGGACTTCTCTTCCCAATGATGGCTAAATATGCCATCTTCTGCTACATTTGCAGCTAGAGACACAAGCTCTGG
>NC_034611.1:37793924-37807075 GCF_900095145.1 Mus pahari
CTCTCCCTCTCCCTCTCGCTCTCCCTCATTGTCTTCTGTCTGTCTATTTGTCTGTTTTTCTTTTCTCCTTTTTATTTTTATTTTTGAAGGGAAAAAAAGGGTTTTATTTTTCCCCCTGGGATCAGGAGAAGGAAGGGGATCAAAAGGATTGTGAGGAATTGAGGAAAGATAAATTGTGCTTGTGATGTAATATGTGTAAGGAGAATAAAAATTTTAAAATCTTTATACATATTTTTACAGTCAACTAAAATAATAAAAAACATTAAGCAGGCAAATTGTCACATAAAACCTATGTGTTTATAATCATGAGGCAAGTTTCAATATCAATATAATATCTATTATGTAACAATTTAAAAATATCATGGCTATTGAAAATAGATTATTTAATAAATGATGGCAAAGTTGAAATTTTCTAAAATTAACCCAGTTTTACTACTTTGTATGTTCTCATATTTGTGCAATAGACATGGTTAAAATAGCTAACAACTTTCCATAGAACCTTTGGGCTTATGTTTCCAAAATTGAACCAGGTCTTAAAACTAAAAAAGAGATGGACAAGAAAAGCTTGCATTTTAGGTGTCTTGAAGATTAGTTCGAGAAAATTCAGCTAAATTGTGTACTTTTGATGTCTCTGCTTTCATGTCAGCCCAGACTTGGAGCTCTGGTCTAAATACACAGAAACTGAATACCTTGATTTCAAAGCCTTTCATTCCTCAGGATGAGGTGTTCTGTTCTTTGAAATGTAACATTCCAATTCCCTTATGATCAAATGTTTTTTTGAAAAGGAACAGAAGCTTCTTAAGTGTTGTTATAACCAAAAAAAAAAAAATTACAAAGAAAAGGAAGAGGAAAAAAAGGAGAAGGAGAAGAAGAAAAAACAATTACAAAGGAATAGATTCTTGCTTCATCAGAACTAAAAAGCAAAGGTGCACATACAAAGTAGTTCCATCCAAGAACAAAATCAACAGAAAACCCCAGAGCTGGACCCAAACACAGCATATGAAAGGAGGATCCCAGCCTGGCAAGACCAGAAGAGATGGTTATGAAAATTTTATGACCCAATTAATTTAATTTAGATATAAAACTATTTAGAAATGGGACTGGGGAAACAAAACATAAACTACTAAGGCTTTATTTTTGTATCTGTCAAAGGATGATAAAAATATCCAATTTTAGTTAAAATACTACAAAATTTAGATAACAATTAGTAAAGTGCAGTCTGTGTATGCATATGTATAGACATGCACATACCTACATTATATGCAGAGAATATGAAAAATCACGTTTCGTAGAGTAGAATATGATCAGTTCATCAATTAATTTACTCCTTCTTCAACCACCAAGTGTTTGGTCCCCATGGTGGAGGTACTGGCAATGCCTGAATAAACGTAGGATATGAGCCAAAGCCCAACAACATCTATTCTATATAAAGCTATATAAGGGAAAGTGGCTATCAAAGTTGTTGGTATCAAATTTCTTTCTCCAAGTATTATAATTTTTAATTTGTATTAAATTATAGCCCAGATGATTTCAAGTTGTTTTAAATATTTGAGAACGTCATTAAAGTATTTTTAATGTTCCCTGACAACTACTCCGCTACGACTTCCTCAACTTTCCCACCAAATTTTGAGATGGCTCCTTTTTTTTCTTTCGTCATCGAGTCTGTTTTGTCCTGCCCAGCTAGTCTTTGGGTTGGGGCCTTATTTGCTGCGTGGTCAGCCTACCAAGGGGCACATCATCAAAATAACTGCTTCCTCACCCAGCAGCTTTAAAAAGCTAATAGTTCTTCAGATAATGGTAGAATTACATATCCACCCTCCTTCCCTCTGTGGCAGAACTTAATCTTATTGAAACTTGTACATATCTTGTGCGCGCATTCATAATCACTAAGAGTACAAATGTGAATATGTTTTGCTCTATCTGAAAATATTATGTCTTTAAATTTATCCATCACTGCTCTTGCAATCTTTATGGCCCCTTCTTCCACTACAATCTATAGGCTTTCAGGGTAAATGTCAATGTCCAACTATGAGAAAGCACCTACAGTCTTTTATTCTCTCTACACTAACCAGGATTACGCTTGATGGAGAGAGACTGTGATAATGGCCAGCTTCTCTGATGAGGGTTGTAAGATGCCCTAATCTCTGTGTATAGCAATAAGTCACTAGGAGTCAGTACTAAGTCCATTTGGCAGGATAAGGGTAGCAGTTGTTCCCCAAGACTTATGACCGATCTAACCACAGATGTTTAGGACTTTAATGATGCAAACTATCAATTCCACTTCTTGATGCAAACCTTAGATATCTAACCAGAAAGTGGACTATTACTTGTATAACTTTTGGGCCACCATTGCACTCGTGGACCTATTTTTTTTCTGACCAGTCATTTTAGATTGAGGCTTACATTTCCCTCTAGTCATTTGCATATTACTGTCCAGCACCATGACTTCTATTCAGTAGAGATGGTGTATGCAGATGAGAATAAACTTATGTCTCCACACTTTGTCTTTCAAGCCTGTGGTGTCATCAGCAACAGGGTCTTATAGTCAAGTTCTAGAGCGTAGTCAGAAACGCTGGAAACAGCCTAGAATTCACGGTGTTCTAGAAGAGACCACTAGCCAAAAATTTAAAAATCAGTTTGTGTGTGTGTGTGTGTGTGTGTGTGTGTGTGTGTGTGTCTATGTGTATGTTATGAAATTTCTGTAGTAACAGGTTTCTAAAACTCAGCTATTAAAAATAAAATTATGAAATTTACAAAAATGGTTATAGCTGGAGGTAATCATTCTGAGCAAAGTAACCCAGGCACAGAAAGATAAACCTTGGATTTTCTTTCATTTGGGGGGGGGGGTCAATTTGGATCTTCTGATATGTGTGACTGATTTAGAATACCCAAGGAGAGGGAGATAGGTAACAGCATCATAAATGGTTAAAAGGGAACAGTGGACTAAATAACTTTCAATTGATGTATCATTTATTTTTCTAGGTACTGTGACAAAATACAGACAAGAAGTACCTTGACAAAGAAAAGATTTGTTTTTGACTTGCAATCAGAAGAGATAGAGTGTCTCACAGCAGGTAATGTATGGCAGAAGGAAGAGAGGTGGGTGGTCACATAGCATCTGTATTTAGGAAGAACAGAGAGGAGTGGAGGTGGGGCCACTGCAGAAACTGCCAAGGCTCATCCCCACTGACTCAAGTCCTCAGGCAAGCTTTTATTTTCTAAAGGTCCAACCACCTTCCCAAACTGCATCACCATCTGGAGCTGTGTTCAAACTTATGAGACTGTAGAAGTGACGTCACTTTCAAAGCCCACCAATTACTTATGAGAGTTTGTGTTTCATAAACTAGTTCACATTACATTTTAAAACAAACAAACACCCTCAAAACAACAATTACAAAACCCAGAGACTTTACTTAAAGATGCAAAGGCTAGAAAAGGGAAGTTAAAATAATATGTGTGGGTATATTAAGTTAACACTCTATAATCTTAAATGTAACAGTTACATAAACATAAGAAGGTTTTATAAATCTGTCCACAGAAGTGTGTTAGCGGATCTCAGTATTTTGATTAATTAATTTATTCACTTTACATCCTAATCTCCACATCTGCTATTTTGAGAAGGGGGTCGCCCCCACCCCAGTATCACCCTACCCAGTTGCACCAAGTCTCTGAAGGACTAGGTGCATCCTATCCCACTGAGGCCAGACAAGGCGGCCCACTTAAGGGAGCAGGACCCACAGGCAGGCAAGAGAGTCATGTGTTTGGTAGTCAATCTTGTAATTCATCAGCATTTTGTTTATATATTATGGAAAATAATAGGAACAAGTAAACAAGTAATAGGCACATGTATCAAATCATGGATTTTAGGGTGAGTAAACCTTAGCAAAAGGGAGTGAAAATACTTTGTTAATTTGAAATAGATCAGACCATCTCAATGGTAACATTCTATTTATGCCTAACTCAAAAAAAAAAAAAAAAGCGTGTATCTGATTTACTAAATTCTACTAATTCTAAAATTAAAAAAAAAAAAAAAAAGAATCTCAGATTCTGGGTTAAGGATATAACTAAGTGGTAGGTTGATTGCCTAAGGTGTGCTAGGCCATTAACTCAGTATCTAGTACTGAAAAGAAGAGGCATCCTTCCTCGTATGATCTCTACAAATGAAATTGGCAAGCAAAAATAATTAGAAGTGACATGGTAACACCCTCCCTAGAGAGATGAGAGGATTGTTCTTTAATCCTGGCTGACTGCCCATTGCCAAGTAAGCCATGTGTTAGTAGAAATGCAATCTTTTTCAATTCATTAACTCCACTGTTCAAAATAGCTACAAGAATGTAGCATTCTATATTTTGTTTGATATAATTTACCAAAAAAAAAAAAAAAACCCCACATTTTCACTCTTGGAGCTTCTCCTGTGATTCTTACTTATGAAACAACAGACACTGTTTCTTCTATATTAGTATTGGGAGTTCAAGTCAGATACATATCTCTACATAGACTTTCTTACAGATAATCATTAGGACCAATTCAAATTCTCAAATTTGATGTGTCCTTTAAAAGATTTAATCTGCTTGAAAAAGTCTCAACTATCAAATTCTCTTTGCCAACATTTTCAGGATTCTCCTTGAATAATAATCATCATAATAATAATAGTTATTATATTGGTAGAAATAAGTTCATTTTTATTTCTCATATTGTATACCAACACAAGGGCATAAAATTATTATACCCATTCTCAAATGGATGTGTTTTACTGTTTTCCAAAAGTCAAATATTACAATAAGTAACAAGTTTTCATAGTATAAGTGTCATAAAAAATATATTCATCACTGAAAAGTATTTATTATGGGAGTATAAAATTGTGTTCATGTGCCTATGAATGTCTGTGCACATGTGTCTTCGTGTGTGTGTGTGTGTGCGTGTGTGTGTGTGTGTGTGTGTGTGTGTGTGTGTGTGTGTAAAGTGCAGAAATCAACCTTCAATGTCTCTATTTAAATGCTATTTACTTGGTATTTATTTGTTTGGTATGAGGACAAGATATCTCACTGGTCTGGAATAAAATGATTTGAATAGGCTAGTGAACCTGTCTCCATCTGCTTCCCTAACTTGGAATTGCAAGTATCATGCACACATACAGGCTTTTTGCATAAATTCTGGGACACAAGTTCAGGTCTTCATGTTTTCACTCATTGCACAATAATGACTGAGCTTTTTTGGTAGCATAAAAAGGTTTCTTAACTTATTTAACTTATTTGTTTTTAACCATAATTTCTTAGCATGCTTTGATCACTGAATACTGCTATGAATGGTTTTGATAATATAATCAATAGTGTAAAATGATTTGATACTAATTATGATAAGCAATTACACAAATACACAAGCTTTTAATCTCTATAACTTTAACCATGGAAAATGAGCCACAAAAACATGTAGGTGTAAGAGAATATTGCTTTTTATAAAATGCACAGGAACTGAATTCAAATGAAAGTTCATGGGAAAAAAGAGAGGCTGTAAAATCCATAAGTTATTAAAAACATTTCTTTATGAGTTTAGAAGAATAATAAAGGTGTTGTCTCACTGTGGTATTTGCATTTCATTTGACACATAGAATAGGACACCATATAATTTCCATATTGGTACATTCTGATAATTATTCCCTATAAATTTTCTCAACTTTAATAAATATTTTAAATACCAGCTTTTAAAATATGTAGTTACTTTCAGTTTTCTGTGTACACAAACAAAATTATTTGAATTTTGTTAATCTGAACAGTTTAGGTTTTAATTTCTTAATTATTTGACACACACATACATACACACACACACACACACACACACACATATATATATATATATATATATATATATATATATATATATATATATTTAACCTAGTCAGTGCTAACAACTTACCTAGCTGTTAAGCTATGGGTATACATAGTTAGACAAAAACAATGTCAGATTTCCTAATATCAAATAATTTAGTCTAATTAAAATATACGGTGGGTGTGTTAGTGTATTGAAAGTAAAATACAACTGTGTGGAAATAATAATAATTTCAACAAACAGGGTACACAGGTGTGAACAGACAAATGAGAGGCCTGGATTCCATACAAATATTAGCAATATTAATCGGGTGCTGTGGAGGATGTTGAGTAATAGAATTACATCCAGGAGGAAGAAAATGAATGTATAAAAATAATATTTTGAAACATTCACACATGGGTCCTCTCTAGTTCTCCTCTGAGTCATGTCTAGGCAGCATTGTCTACACAAAACATGAAGACCAGGTTACCCAGAAAGAAAATTGAAAACTCAGCATGAAGAATGAACAACAAATTCTAAGTTCCCTATGCCAGACAATGGTGATTGGAGTATAAACTAATGTGATTGAGATAAAATGTCATCACAATGAAAGGGCTCTTTTATGACCAGCTTATCTGGAGCAGAAAAATCCTCAGCCCGAGCTGCAGGATGGGGTAACATATTTAGAGAGCAATAATAGAGTTAAGGGTAAAATGGGATCCATATCCTACTCTGTCCCACTCTGATATAATTTACCTTTGTAGAGGTACAAAGTAAATCATTTGAGGTACAGCATAGTCTGAATGTAAGGATGCTACTCTCCTCCTTCAGAAGCTTTACGTCATCCATGGACCTGTTGGCGTGGGCTAAATAAGGAGGTAAAATAGGAAGATGTGGGAAAGACGCAAGAAGTGGTCTGTCAAGATGCTCAAGGAGAACTCTGAAAACACTTGGCTTTTCCACATGAATCAATTTTTTTAAAAAATAAGTACAATGAAGATGATAGGGGAAAGAAGTCATCTGGCACCATCTAAATGTCACCACAGGCAAACTAAAGTCTCTTGGCAACAGGGCATGATGTGTATGCTTTCTCTTAGGCTTGGCCTAATCACAGAAGAGACCAAAGATGGCAATGGATGGTGCCTAGGGAAGCTAGCCTGGAAGCCATTCTGATCACAGTTGATTAGTTAGTGCATTAGTTACTGTTCTATTGCTGTGAAGAGACACCATGACCAATGCAATTATTTCTAAGAGAAATCATTTAATTGACAGTTTCAGAGGTTTATTCCCTTGTCATCATGACAGGAAGCCCTGTGGCATACAGGCAAATGTTGGAGTGCTATCTGAGAACTCCATCCTGAATGTCCTCAGATGAAGAGATTCAGGGCTTAGTGTGAGCTTTTGAAATCTCAAAGCCCACCCTCAGTGACTATCTTCCTCCAATAAGGACACATCTACTCCTAACCCTTTCAAATACTGCCACTCCCTGGTGACTAAGCATTAATATCTATGAGCCTGTGGGGGACCATTCTTATTCAAACCACTGTAACATTCCCCTGTTCCTCTTTAAGGAATATGGGGGAAAGGCGCACACACACACACACACACACACACACACACACACACACACACACGAGATAAGTGATGACTATAAACCTGAGAGGATTGAAAAATGTAGCGGAACTGGGAACTCAAAAGAGAAACCTAGAAAATTAAGTTGTCTGTCATGTAGACTGAGTTCCATAAATTGGAAAATCAAATTGACTTATTGAAATAAAGCAAGCTACACTTTTGTACAGTGGGGCTTGTAACTTGAATGCTAGAGCTGCTGCACATGAAAGACACTGTATGCCAATCAGACTGGGGAGTTTGAGTTTATCCTGAAGGCAATGAGAGGAAATTGAAGAACTTCAAATAGAAAGCCGAGAGAAGTAGATTTGAGTGTTACAGGATCCATTCCGGCAGCAGTGTGGAGAATGGATTGATGAATTAAGGAATGGAGATGTAGCAAATCCAGGGAAGGTAGCATGGCAATGAGATTCTTGACCTACTCACAGAAATGAATGCTACAGAACAGGCCTTTCTGTGACAAAAGAGAAAGACAGAAAAACCTACCCTTGGAAGTCTGCACAGGACAGGTCTTGGGCTCTCTATTCAATCTCAGTCACTGGGACAAGATTTTGACCTCCATGCTACCACTGACACTCCAAATAAATCAGTGTATTGTTCCCACACTGGCCTTCAAGTTCTCATCCCTGGTCACTTGCTAGCATACCTTCTGTCCTTGCATTTAGAAGGTGCTTAGTTGCTACCTATACACAACAGCACTTCCAAATTATAAGTATACCATTTAAAACTAAATGCAGGGGCACAGGGGAGGCAGTGAGATGGTTCAGCAGGTATCACTATCTCTATCTTTCTACCTCTATCTTTGTTTCTGACTCTATCTCTCTGCCTGCATGTGGATCAGGAAGTAAATGTTCAGCTATTGCTCAAAACTCCATGGAGGTCTACTTCCTACTACAATGATCATGAACAAACCCTTTAAAATTATAAGCAATCAACCAATTAAATGTTTTCTTTAATGAGAGATACCTTGGACGTGATGTCTTCTCACGGCAATAGAACAATCACTAAGACAGTAGATCAACCATATACCAAGCAGGCAACAACCTGCACATACCAAAAACAGTTGATCAACACGTTCTGGAGTCATTTGGGAAAGGAATGAAGAAAACTCAAAATTAGGTGGTAAGTGATAAGAAAGTGGGAGGGAGGTTTTGGGACGAGCTGGTAGAGGACAGTAAACATATTAAAAATACATTGTATAAAGTTTTTGAGAGAATTAATCAAAGTATTATTTAAAGGTTGTTTAACTGTGTGGGCTGGGTGTTTGTTCCTTTCTTTGAAGCTTTCTGCTACTGGTATTTAACTGTGGTGGTTTTCTTAGGAATGGGCCTTATAGACTCATGTGTTTGAATGCTGGCCATAGGGAGCTCAGCTATAGGAGGTGAAGCCTTGTTGAGCTATGTATGGCTTGTTGAAGACAATGTGTCACTGTGGGAGCAGACTTTGAGATCTCTCACAGGTTCTGGGTATGCCCGGTATGGGCCTAGTTTCTTTCTGCTACAGATCAACATACAGAACTCTCAGCTCCTTCTCCAGTTCCTTGTCTGCCTGCATGCCACCATGTCCTGACACGATGATAATGGACTGAACCGCTGAGGCTGTAAGCCAGCCCCAATTCAATGTTTTCCTTTGTAAGAGTTGCCGTGGTCATGGTATCTCTTCACAGCAATGGAAACCTTAATGTCTTAAAAAGATAGAGTGATACACTTTCTGCAACAAGGCCACACACTATTCTAACAAAGCCAAACATTCTAATAGTGCCACTCCCTGGGCAAAACTTATCCAAATCACCACAATCCACTCCCTGGCCTCCAGAGACTTATATTCAAACAATGAATCTATTGTGCCATAGCTAGCCATACAATAATGCAAAATATATTTAATCAAACTTTAAAAGTCCCATAGTCTAAAAGAGTCTCAACAATGTCAAAAGTCAAAAGTTCAAAATCTCTTCTGCAGGTCATGAAATCTCTTAATTGTAAACCCCTATAGAATCAAAAAGCAGATCAAATACCTCCAACATCACAAGATATACATTACCATTTCAAAGCTTCATGGTGAGGAAAAGTTAGACCAAAGCAAAACCAAAAACTCCCTAGAAAAACTCTGAACTCCACATCTCCATGTCTGATGTCCAATTCTTTTCTGGCTTGTTGACTGCAGCACAATTCTTTGGTTAATTCCACTCCCTGTTAGCACATTTACTCAGCAGGTATTCTATGGCTTTGGCATCTTTAACATCTGGGAGTCCCCAAGGCAACTTCAACTTCACAGCTTCTTGTTCCAATGCCTGAGATCCATATATAATCTGGTCTCCTCTAATGGGCTTGGGTCACTTTTCCACCTCTGTAGCATTCTAGATCCTAGTTAACTCTATTCCACTGCTGCTGCTGATCTTGGTGATCATACCAATATGAACTGTCACTGTCATCTCCAATATTCTGGGGTCTTCCACCACAACTATGCTTCACCAATAGCCTCTTGTAGGCTCTCTTCATGATTCCTCAACTTCTTTGCATGACTCCTTCAGTCCTGGACCATCAACTCTGAGGCTGTACCTTCACCAATAGCCTTCCAAGGCCTCTCACAGTGCCAAGCCTCAGCTGCTCTTCATGACCCCTTCATGCCTTCAAAACCAGTATAATCTGGGTGATTCTTAGGCACTGCCAAGTCTAGCTAAAGTACAAGGTACAGCCAATCTCTGGAATATAGCTTCTTTGTGCTCTAATTAAACACTTGCTGGAAGATTTCACCTTGAGATATTGTTTTTTTCTTAATCATTGCTAATTTCTTAGCTCCAGATAACCTGCATCAATTGTCCAAGTAGTCCCTTCTATTCTTGACTCTAAAGACAAAGCCATAAAGCTGCCAAGTGCTTCTGGCTGGATCTGGAACATGCTCCCCTTCTCCTATTACATTATCAAAAGCTTTCTATGTCTCAACTCCTTTGCTACCTAAGCTTGACTGTCTTGAAACTTGCTTTGTAAATTATCCTTGAACTCAGAGATCCACATAACTCTGTCTCCTGAATGCTGGGATCAAAGTCATGTAATACCACGCCTGGATTTTAAACTTTCCTTCATCTAGAACTTGCTCTGTTTCAGGTTGGTCTTGAAATTTTTGCCTTTGTCTCTTAGGATTAAAGGTGTGTACCACTATGCCTGAGCCAATGATTTTTATGGCCACTATTCTCAAGATCCAGATCAAAATCTATGTCTTCCAGCCTCAGCATCTAGATCATAAGTGTGTCCTCCATTTCTGGATTGTAGTTCATTCTAGATTAAAAATCCAAATGACAGTGATGACCAGATAATAATGCCTAACATGATACAACTATTCCTTGTTGAACTGCAAACCCAAATACAATATTCTTAGCTTCCCTGGATCTTGTCCAGAAGTCACCACTCTCTTAATTCCATTTAATATCCTTGAATATGGATTCAGCTTCATCCTACTTCTTGGTGCCCATGAATTTTCTCTTTATAAGCTTGCTACACTTTACCAAAATGTTCTTCATGAGATCAGAGAACAGAGTCTTTGTTGGGCTTCTTTGAGTCTTCCTTTTTCAATGCAGTTAATATAAATCTCTTTACCTTAGCCTCAGGTAGACTCTTTAGACATGGGCAAACAGCAGGCACACTTTTCACCAAAATGCAACAATAACAGTCTCTAGGCCACATAATGAAATTCTTCTCCACTGAAACCTCTTAAGCCAGGACTGCACAGTTCAATCCACCCACAGCATCAATGTCTTCCATATTCCTCCTAAGATGGTTCATTAAGTCCCAATTAAAGCATTCCACTGCTTTCCAAAGTCCCAAAATCCACATTTTTTCCAAACAAAAGGATGACCAGACCTGTTACAGCAATGCCCAAATCCCTAGTAACACTTCCAGGGTTTCTATGCTCTAGAGAGACACAGTGATCATGGCAGCTATTATAATGGACATTTAATTAGGGTTCACTTGCAGGTTCCAAGGTTCAGTCCATTATCATCATGGCAGGAAGCATGACAATATCCAGACAGGCACAGTGCTAGAGGAATTAAGAGTGCTATATCTTGTTCTGAAGGCGAACAGGGGAAAACTGGCTTCAAGGCAGTTAGGAGAAGCTCTTCTCGAGGTCAACTCCAACAGTGACATACTTCCTTTAATAAAGCCACACCTATTCCAACAAGTCTATATCTCCTAATAGTGCCATTCCTTGGTCCAAGTATATTCACCTAAGACACCAACCTTAGGACAGAGTAAGAAAAATGTAGTATATGAGAGCAGAACTTCATAATTCAAAACCTAGCTATAAACCTTTTCAGGCTCATGATCTTCACTGAGTCAGCATATCTCTATTATCATCTTTACAATGCTGTTACTAGTAGCTTCTTTATCATTCACTTAAGTCACACAATAAGGGGTTCAAAATAGCAAAAGCATATAGGTGCTAACAACCAACTTTGTGAAGTCTAGACATGTCATAAACAAGTTTGAGCTTCCAAGTATCATTTGGTACTAAGGAATTTGTTAGCAAAATTTGCCCTACCTTTGTGTATTTTAATAATGTGAACTTTCTATTAAAATTTATACATGCTGGAGAGAATGTGGAGAAAGGGGATTCCTTTTTACACTGTTGGTGGGCATGTACACTATGGATATCAGTATGGATTTCTTCAAAGAGCTAAATGTAGAACTAGCATATTATCTAGGCATACTATCCTTAGGTATATACCCAAAGAACTCTATACCCTACAAGAAAGGTACTTACAGTTCTACATTCATAGATTCTCTAATCATATCAGCTATGAATAGAATCAGTCTAGTTGTCCATCAACTGATGAGTAGATAATGAGATGGAATTCTATTAGGCATCAATGAACATAAAATTTACAGGAAAGCTTTAGAAACTGTTTTAGAACAGAGAGAAGTCAATCCTAGAGAGTCAGATTGTCAGACTGTATTCTCTTCTACAGGCAAATATAGGGTTGTTTTTTTTGTTTTTTTTTTTTTTCCATTTCTGTGTTTAAACTGGAGTAAGTGTCTGTAGAGACCAAGAAGAAAGAAAATACCTGCAAGAGGCCGGAGAACAGCTCTGAATGTGAAGGAAGAGAAACAAATAGCAGGGAGAGAGGGAGAACAGCTCTAACAGTAGAGGACTTGAAGAGAAGGCCTGAGCGAGGGAAGAGGAAAGCTCTGAAGCTAAGGAATAATAAGACCCCGGTGATGGTCAGAGTTGGGAACTCCACTGAATGAAAAATTTAGGTGGGCATAGGGGAAGGGGAGAAGAGTGGGGGTTGGGAGAGAGTCAACCAAACATGAATAATTTGTTAGAAAGCTGCATACAAACCTGCTCATTTATAAGCTAACAAAAAGGTCTGACAAAGAAAACAGGGAGCTTGGACAGAGGTGGGCCGCATGAGTGTGCAATGCTGCTGCCACAAATCCTAGGCCCTTAAGAAACCTTAGGACCAAGAACAGGAGTCCTTATGAGTTGTTGGCCAGAGAGTCCTGAAAGGCTACCAAAACAACAAAAGCTTTTGCCATTGCTCCTCACGAAAACCAGAAGGCCCTATTCTTTTTTATTTATTTATTTATTATTATTTTCTTTATTTACATTTCAAATGTTATCCCGAAAGTTCCCTATACCCCACCCCTGCCCCTGCTCCCCTACCCACCCACTCCCACTACTTGGCCCTGGCCTTCCCCTGTGCTGGGTCATATAAAGTT
>NC_034611.1:37808115-37812869 GCF_900095145.1 Mus pahari
GGAAGGAAGGAAGGAAGGAAGGAAGGAAGGAAGGAAGGAAGGAAGGAAGGAAGGGAGGGAGGAGGGGAGGGAGGAAGGGAGGGAAAGAAGGAGGGAGGGAGGAAGGAAGACAGAGGGAGAAAGAGAAGGAAGAGAGGGAAAGAGGGACAGTGAAGTAAAATGAAGACAAGCTGGGGAGAGTTGGTGGGGTCTATGGGAGTGCAAGGCAATGGAAATGGGGTTGGATTGTGAGGGTAAATTCAATACATTGTACACATGTAGAAAATAGTCAAAAATAAAATTAAATCAATAATCTTCAGCACTGGTCTAAAGCACTTCATACAAGGTCAAGCTGAATACTGTCCTCTGCATGTAGCACTGAGCTCAGATGTAGAGGCTTAACTTACAACAGTAATAGAAGCAAGATAAGGAATAATCCAAATGGAAAGAGAGCCACTGCCAGTTGGGTTATTTCTGCTGAGCAGAATGTTTATTTTTTTTTTCACAGAACAAATTAGAAGTTTTCCAGATGGTTTATCTGAAGTATTTTTCTCTACTCCAGGCAGAGAATAAATTAGAAGTGTGCAGAAAAGGTCATCTTCCCGTCTCTAAGAAGCACATTTTCATAATTAAAAGAGTCAAAGTTCAACCACATACAAAGTCATCTTCATTCAACACAAGTCACATTTGTACACTGCAGGTAGTCCTTTAATCCAAAGTCTGTCAAAAACCATTAAAAGCAGATAAACACTTTCCTGTGGCCATTTTGTTGTTCATTTAATTTTCATAATGCTAGGGGAAGAATAAATGGCACTAATTTGCAGACCTCAGTGAGTGGAGAATATTTTTATTCAACCCATTGCTAGCTCTAAAGCACGCAAATGGGTACATGATTTGTCATGTAGCAACACACCATCAGGGCATTAGAGAGGAGAGGTTTCTGTCTCTGGCATGATACCTTCACGATAGATAATCATTTTATTTCTGACTGGATCCTCCTGAGAAGGCAAAGTAGAAGAATCTAATATTGAGTTGTTCGGGGGAGATTTTTATCACTTGTCAAATTAAGATCGCCACCTCTGTGAGATGGAAGATGAAACTAAAGACAAAACTGGGACCCTAGCAGAGATCCATTTTGATTTTTTGATGGTATTCAGTTGCAATGAGCAACACAGTCTGGAAGCCACAGAGCAAAGCTGTTGTTCAACACTTGCTGGTCAAGCAGAAATGAATCCTGCAACCATCTGACCTGGCTGGGGATCCATGGTCGACACAGTACTGATAGTGCAGGTTAAAATTGGGGTACACTTGCTATGCAGGAATTATACCAGTCAAATAGGGCAATTCTTATAGGCAGTTTTCTCATGACCATCTTGAGATAGTTGTCATATTTCATAAAGTTATGTGGTGTGGACACATATATAGGTATAGTTAGGTTACCCATATTGTTCTTTGTGAGGACTCACTTTTGGATAGTGGAGAACTAATTTACAATTGAAGTACTAAGTCATTGAAGTACTAAGTTGTCACCATTGTGTTACAAAGATGTCACCATCCAGGTACTAAGGCAGTAGGAAAAGTCAGCTGGATTACCTTGTATGTGGTGAAAGGGCCTAACCTGTTTATTGTTATGGAAATATTCCCTTTCTCATGATGATCAAAAATGGAAGCTTTGAAAACTCTTTAATGATTCTCTATTCTATTGAATAGAAAACAATGCCTCTCTGCATTTTGACCAGTTGTGGCTTTCTGTGGTGGTCTATGTCTATTGTGGTTTCGAAGCATATTCACACACACACACACACACACACACACACACACACACACACACACTTACCTGTACTATACACATACATATACAATCTTTAAAAGTAAGAAAAGCAAGCAATGGTATGTTAGTAATACTTAAGTACAAATAATTCAGGAAAACTTTAAGAATACTCCACATCACATGAAAATATTTAAACAATATTTCACATTGATAAAGACTCCACAATTCCCTTTGCAATATTCAAACCATGATGCAGCCAATAAATCACCTCAAAATTATGGCATTTGGAGAAAGATAAAAGTATACATTTATTATACATGAAAATAAGCTTTTCACATATTTCCCATTTCCTTAATTTCTTCTTTATCTCCAGAATGGGCAAATCCTGACCTTTCTTATCTTTCTGAGTAGTTTGGCTTGAGCTTAATTGGCCCATGGCTGTCTTCATTTGCATGAAGAGAACCATCACTGGAGTGTGTTTCCTGGATGGCAGTGTGTTGCAGTGTTCACTACAGGAATAGAAGCCATGGAGAGACTATATTACCAAAAAAAGATTTTTAGATTTAACATTTATCCCATACTTGCTGCTTTAACACTGGAAAGCCTAAAAACAGTAGCCATTCAGTCTAGGAGACTGGAGGTTTCGCCTGTCCCAACCTGATGCTAAAGCCTGCTGGAGTCTTGCAGGACATTGGTCTGTCATGAAAGGCCCAAGAAGCTGGATTCTGATGTCAGCAAAGAGTTCCATCTGCAGCAGCAAAGAAGTAGATGTGCTTAAGCAAAGAGCGCCAAGGTGGCCAGCAGAACAGTATTGGACTTTCCTCAGACTTTATATCTGGGCTCCTCACTGCCAACAGGTACTGCTTACTCTGAGGCAGGGTCTTCCCTCTTAGTTAATCCTTCTTGTAAAGGCATTCACAGAGCCCCTAACGAGTGTGTGTCTTAAGAGGTCCCAGGTCCAGTGGAGCTTAATCAACACAATCAACATTGCTCTACTCACCAAACAGCCCAGGAGTGTATTCCTACAACCAAGAGGAGCAGTCAGTTTCCGTTTCCTAATCTCTTTCCAAAGGTTCCTTTTTTTGTAGAAACTTGATCTGGTGTGCTCTTGCCTTATTCAGTGTATGTGTGAATTTTTTTACTGACAGACAGTGAAGCCAGGGAGAAAGTGCTGAAAGGGGAGCACTTACTGCAGGCTGCCTCCTTTGTGATCTGACAGCTCTACCTTCACATTCGCTCATCTGCATACACAATATAAACTGCGTTCTTTGAAGAAGGTACCTCTTTCTCGTTTGAAGAAGCATACTCATCTTTTTCAACACTAAATTTTAGACTTGGAGAGCTGGCAGAATTGAAACTATGATGTCTTCATGCTGCAGATGATAAGACAAGACAGAAGGCTGCGATGCTGAAGCTGGGACAAGTGCTGCAACACGCCACGCTGTTCACATGCAGCTGGAGAAAGCACTGTCTCCACCATTATTTAAATTCAATACTTCCAGATTATCTCTTAGGGCAAACTTCATACATTTTATATCTGATTCTTTTTTTGTAGTATCTATCTATCTATCTATCTATCTATCTATCTATCTATCTATCTATCTATCTATCTATCTATCCATTCATTTATTTGTTTTATGTGGATGGCTCTTTTGCCTTCATGTATACCATGTGTGTGCTTGGTACCCACAGAAGCTGGAAAGCTAGAAGAAGGCATTAGATTCTCCGAGACTATAGGTACAGGCAGTTCTGAGCTGCCTTGTGGGTATGGGAATCAAACCTATGTACTCTAGAATGACAGTGCACTTGACCACTGAACTATGCCATCAGCCCTATATAAATCTACACACTAGCAACTAGTGATAGTTTTAAAGATTTAGAAAGGTTCACAATAATGTTTTTTTAAAAAGCTTTTAAATGAACAATTAAGTTTTTTTTCTAGTGTTTCTTGTTTTCAGATAGTCTGTGTTTTTAAAAAACGCTGTCACCTCAAGGGGTGTGATTTCAATGAAAACAATATGTATATTTTTTATATCCATACATATGACTGTGTAATTTAAAGTAAATATAAAATTACATTCTCAACAAAGTTTTCAAACATTTTTTGTATTATTTCTCTCCATTCTCCCTTTGTATTGACCTCTCTTCCCACTCCCTTGAAAATGTCTCCCCCTTAGTTTTTTTTTCCCCATTCATGGCAAGTATCTCCTATTATTCCTCTCTCTAGTGCCCTTGTTCCCACCCCAAATCATGAACCCTTTTTACTTCCATGGTTTCTGCATTTACTCTATGATATGCATGTGTAGCTGAGGATTCATAGCTAGGAATCTCTGATGAGCAAGAACAAGCACATTTTGTCTTTCTCAGGAGGAGTTAACTCAGCCAGCATAGTCTTTTCTAATTTTATCAGTTCATCTACAGATCTCATGATTTTACTCTTTTTTTTACTGCCAAATCATATGCCTTTGTGCATATGTATATTTTCATTTTCCATTAACTAACTGAAGAATATTTATGTTTCCTTTCCTAGCTACTGTGGCTAGAATGGAAACAAATATTCCTGAGCAGATATTTGTGAAGTAGGGTATCAATTTTTTTGGAAACATGCCAAGGAGTAATACAGCTGGATTAGATAGCAGATTTATTTTTAGTTTTTTGAGAATTATCCATTCTCATCTCAAGAGTAGATGATAATCTGCACCAGTTTGTAATTCCTCTTTCTTTACATCTATACCAACATTTGTTATCAGCTTCCCTCCTTCCTTCCTTCCTCCCTTCCTTTCCTCCTCATCCTCATCCTCCTCATCCTGCTCATCCTCCTCGTCCTCATCCTCTTCGTCCTTGTCCTCCTCCTCGTCCTCCTCATCCTCTTTGTCCTCCTCCTCGTCCTCGAATTCCTTGTCCTCCTCGTCCTCGTCCTCCTCCTCGTCCTCGTCCTCGTCCTCGTCCTCGTCCTCGTCCTCGTCCTCGTCCTCCTCCTCCTCCTCCTCCTCCTCCTCCTCCT
>NC_034611.1:37814044-37816135 GCF_900095145.1 Mus pahari
TTCATATTGTTGTTCCACCTACAGGGTAGCAGCCCCCTTCAGCTCCTTGGGTACTTTCTCTAGCTCCTCCATTGGGACCCTGTGTTCCATCCAATAGCTGGCTGTGAGCATCCACTTTGGTGTTTGCCAGGCACTGGCATAGCCTCACAAGAGGCCGCTATATCAAGGTCCCTTCAGCAGAATCTTGCAGGCATGTGCAATAGTATCTAGGTTTGGTGGCTGATGATGGGATGGATTCCCGGATGGGGTAGTCTCTGGATAGTCCAACCTTTCATCTTAGCTCTAAATTTTGTCTCTGTACCTTTATCCTTTCATGAGTATTTTGTTCCTTACTCTAAGGAGGAATGAAGTATCCACACGATGGTCACCCTTCTTGGTTTTCTTGTGTTTTGCATAATGTATCTTGGATATTCTAAGTTTCTGGGCTAATATAAGCTTTTCAGGCTTTATGCTGAGGTCTTTGACCTATTTGAATTTGCTCTTTATGCTTGCTGGTAGATAGGGGTCTAATTTCATTCTTCTGCATGTGGACAATCTGTTTTCCTAAAACTATTTGATGAAGATACTGTCTTTTCTCCAGTGTATATTTTTAGCATCTTTATCAAATATCAGATGACTATAATTATTTGATATATATATATATATATATATATATATATATATATATATATATATATTCTACATGTTCTTAGTGAACTTGTCTAGTTTTGTGTCAGCGCTATACTGCTTTTATTGTTAAAGCTCTACAGTAAATCTTGAGTTCTGGAATATTAATCACTCCAGTATTGTTCTTTTTTGCTCTGGATTGCCATACTGCCTGAGTTTGTTGTTGTTGTTGTTGCTACTGCTTCTGCTGTTGTTGCTGTTGTTGTTGTTGCTGCTGCTGCTGCTGCTGCTGCTGCTGCTGCTGCTGCTGCTACCCTGCTGCTACTGCTGCTGTGCTGTTGTGCTGCTGGTAGTGGTAGTGGTGATGGTTGTGGTGGTGTGTGTACATGTCCATTCGTGTAGCTCATATAAAGTTTAGAATGGTGTTTTCGATTTCTATGAAGAATAGCATGGGTTTTTTTTTTCCATTGGGTTTATATTGAACCTGCAAATTACTTTTAATTATAAGGTCATTTTTAAAAAATATATTCTAGCAGTTCATTAGGATGACATGCCATTCTATCCTCTGGTATCTTCCTCAATCTCCCTCTTTAAGTATTTAAAAGGTTTTATTTTAGCAGTTGCTCCCTTCCTTGGTTAGATAAACATATGTATCTCTGAGGCTATTGTGAATGAATGTGTTTGTGCACTCTTTCTCAGCATGCTTGCTGTTGCTGTTTAGAAAAGCTACAATTTTTCCTAAGTTGACTTTTTAACCTGCTATTTTGCTGAAAGTCTAGATTATTTCAATAAGTTTTTTGTTGGAATTTTGGGGATCTATTATGTATTATATATCACATCAGCTACTATGGTGGTTTGAATAAGAATGGCCTCCATCGGCTCTTAGTCACTGTCTTAGTCAGGGGTTCTATTTCTGCACAAACATCATGAAACATCAGAAAGTAGGAGCTGATGCAGAAGCCATGGGGGGGGGGGGATATGTTACTTACTGGCTTGCTTCCCCTGGCTTGCTCAGCCACTTCTTCCTGCTCCTGCTTCCTGCCCTGCTTGAGTTCCAGTCCTGACTTCCTTTGGTGATGAACAGTAGTAGGGAAGTGTAAGCTGAATAAATCCTTTCCTCCCCAACTTGCTTCTTGGTCATGATTTTTAAACCGGGAATAGAAATCCCAACTAAGACAGTCACCAAGGCGTAGAACACTTTCCTATTAGAAGGACTAGGTGCTGTGGTCTTTTTGGAGGAAGTATGTTACCCGGGCTTGCAGGTTTTTAAAGTCCACACCCAGGCCAGTGTTTTCCCTTTTCTGTTCTTCTGGTCTGTGAATCAAGATATAGCTCTCACATAAAACCAGAGACACTGAAATTGATAGAGGAGAAAGTGGGGAAAAACCTCGAAGATATGGGCACAGGGAAAAAATTCCTTAACAGAACACCAATGGCTTGTGCTGTAAAATCAAGAATTGACAAATGGGACCTCATAAAATTGCA